>NC_060279.1:51126644-51416854 GCF_021613505.1 Equus quagga | reverse complement strand
GGTGGGGGCCCCGGGCTCTGGGCTCACAAAGAAGTAACAAGGCCCTCTGCACACCAAGGGTAGCGGGGCCAAGGGAGAGGGGGTCTTGTCCCCATGGAAGTTAAAGCCAAACTCCCCTCTGCTTTCTAAGAGCCTGGGAATCAATTCCTGCTCTTCTGAGTGGACAGGAGAGCAAGCTGGCCTCTTACGCGCCCAGGTCTGCCTGGTGGCGTGGGAGTCTGGGGGGAGATGCCAGCTGCCCTCCCCCACACGTGGGGAGCACAGACCTGGTGGTTGGACAGTGTGAGTCCAGGCCCGCGGTGGGCCGGTAAAAGGTTGACAGCCAACTTTCTGGGACAAGGCAGTACCCCTTATCCGTGGCATTTACTGATACCCGTGGTGTAAATATTACCACCATGGCCAGTGTCAAGGCACCAAGGTGACTAAATGGATAGCTGGGAAAAGGTGCATGTGATCAGCTCTCACAAGCCATTACACGCAAGCCCCAGCTCACCATGGGCTCCAGCACTACCACGTGCTGCTCTGTGGCTTCAGGCAGGTCGCTTAACCTCTCTGTGCCTGACTTTTCTCAAATGTAACAAGAGAATAATAACAGTACCTACTTCCTAAGGTTATTATAAGACTTAAATGATAAATGCCTGGACAACATTTAGTGCAGTGTCTAGTACATCATTAGCACTCAGTAACACTGGGGATAATTATTACCACTGAGATTACTGTTACGGTTCAGTTCAGAGAGGAGTTGGCAGAGCAGCACTCATGTATACACAGACGTACGTATACATGCTCTCACTTAGAAATGGGTGCAGGATAGTGGATCCCTAACTTGCAAAAGGCCACCAGGAGAGACAAGTACTAGGTGGAGCAGTCTCGGCAGACTTCCTGGAGGAGGCAGGATCCGGATCTGGAGGAGGTGAGAGAAGAGGCAATGGAGAGAGGTGAAGATCGGGGGCCAGGACACAGAGAGAGGGACACATGAGGGTTCACAGATGAACAGTAGGAGTCAAGGAAGGAGAGGAGACTTTAGCAGAGGGAGCAGGCCTGAACCCACCGCTGTGGGCTTCTGGAGCCTCCTGGGGCTCCCATGGCAGGGCCCGGAGCAGCAGCCCAGGCCAGGGGGGAGTCTGGAGCTGAGTGCCAGGGCCCCTCAGGGTTCCTGTCGCAGGCCTTGTCCTGGAGAACTGGCCTGAGCAGCAGGTACCGGACCCCAGACGCCCAGAGTGTTCTGAAGCGCCCCCTCCGCGCCCGCGCCCCGCACGGCCCGGCGGCCCTGACTCGGGTAATTGCGAGTGATAATTATTGAGTGTGCACAAAGGCCTGGCTTGTTTTCTCCTGCGGGTGGGGCCCGGGGGCTTTGTTTGGGCCAGGGATTGTCGTGGGGCCTCTGTTTAGCCAGCACTGTCTCCTCTTTGTTAACATTCCTCACTAACGGTGGCTCCTCCAGGGCTGGAGCGGAGGGAGCAGGGCGGCACACAGGCCCTCTGCGCGCTCCCCGGGCCCCTGGGAAACCTCAGCCCTGCTTCCTTCTCGCCAGGCACAGGGGCACGGGGGGTGGGGTGGGGGCAACAGCAGGCGGCTGCCAGGCCCAAAACAATCCAGCCCACCTGGCAGGTGCAAGGGCCCCGCTCAAGTCATTGCCCTAAACACGGGGCCCTTCCCGTGACCCACTGTGGCCTGAAAACAGTCATTAGGTGTCACTTTCTATGGCGGCCCTCTCTCTCTTTGGGGCAGAGGGGATAATTACACACCTGGCCCTTCCCTGCCTTGCACAGCCCCCAGGACAAATGCTACCTAGGTCCTCTCGGCACTCGGAGCCCATTCCCACCCAGCACTTACACGGCCGACAAATGAATGTTTTCGCCTGTCCTCGGTTCACATAAATAGCCACAAATTCCTATAATTAACTACAGTGAGCTGGGCTGGGATTAAAACAAAGACGGGCTTGTTTACTGGGATGTTCTGAAACAAGCAATTTTCAACATTACAGTGTCAACTGCTGCCTCTGTCTTTGTTAAGCAAGGCTTCGGGGTAAGGGGGGCAGGCGTGGATGGTGAGGGGCCCCGGCTGGGAGCTGGAAAGTGGTAGGGATGGCCGCTTCTGATGTTTCAGCCAAACACCCTTTGTCCATGGGTCATTGGACCCCTAAGGCCCCAAGACCCACTCAGCTACACGAGTGGAGCCAGGCACAGCCACGAAGACACTCTCTCCTCTGCCCGTATAATGGGGTTGGAGGCCCCCAGAAACGCTTCCTCCCTCACTCCTGGCCATTCCTTCCACCCACCCAGCAAAATTTCTGAAGTTTCCACCATTAGGTGTTAAAGTGGAACAGGCCTTTGGAGAGCATCGGGCCCAGGCCGTCCTTTCCCATACGGGGGAACTGAGTCCCAGAGAGGCTCTCATAGCCACCTGCTCAAGTGACACGGCCAGCTGGTGATCAAGCTGGACTCGAACCCGGGTCTTCTGATTACCACCGGGGGACCAAAACCAGGGCCCACGGGCCAAGACCGCCCAATGCCTGGTTTTTAATGGACTGCAAATCAAGAACAATTTTTTACATTATTAAATGGTTGAAAAAAATGAAAAGAAGGATAATACGACCTGGCATGTGAAAACTACGTGAAATTTAAGCGTTCATAAAAACAAAGTTTTACTGGAACCCGGCTTCTCATCTGCTTCCACGCGGCTCTGGCTGCTTTCGAGCTACAGCGCAGAGCCAGGTGGCTGCCAGAGACAGTGGCCCGTGGAGCCTAAAGCACTTCCTCTCTGACCCCTCACAGGACGAGGCTGCTGCTTCCTGCGCTGGTACATTACGTGCTGCTCTATTAAAAAAAAAAAAGAAAAAAGCAGAAGCTTTTTTTCAAAAGTTTATTTTCTGTTCAGTGGAACTCTTTCCTGAAACAAAATCTTGGGCAGACCCTCAGTGTGTAATGCTCATCAAAGCGGCCTCTTCTGTTCCGTTCAGCCGGGCGGGAGCGGGGTGACGAAGACCCCTGAGGACCCTTGGTGAGCTCCCTGAGTAGAAGGACGAGTGTCTGAAACCCCAGGTGGGAAGAGCAGTGGCTTATGCACAGCCGTCCCGTCCACAGCAGAGTTGGGGCGTCCACACGGCTGTGAGGAGCAGGTCTCCCGCAGACCCTGAGACATGAAACTGCCAGGAGACCTTTCGGATGGGGTGGCCTCACCCCACATGTGTTGGGCAAATGAGTTTAGCATTCAACAAATCTTTCCTGATCTCCTCCTCGGTGCCAGGCGCTGGGCTTGGCAAGGAGGCTACCCAGGGGACCAGATGGGACCAGGTCCCGCCCTCACAGAGCTGACACTCCAGCAGGAGAGACAGCGGGAAGACGCCCAGTAGTTCATGTGAAGCAGTTACTCGTCATAAGGAAGAAAAATAGGGTGGAGCGAGAGTGGGAGCGAGATGAGGGTGGGCACCGGATAAAGGAGAAAAGGAAGGACTCTGAGGAGGGGACCTCTGAGCAGGGAACGAATGAATGAACGAATGAGAAAAAAGGAAAGGGGAGAGCAAAATCCAGACCGTGGACAGGGCTGGAGCAGGCTGGCCCACAGAGGCCACTAGACAGAAACCTCAGGGAACTATAGAGAGAAGCAGGTGAACACTGAAAGACGACCTTGAAAATTTAGAGATCTGTGCTGGGTAAGTGGTGGGGCCTGTGCCCCCTGAAGGCACAGTGTTAAGACCCCATGTCCTATTGCTTGGGCTTCTAGCCAGACACCTGCCAAAGAACCCAAAAGCCAGATGCTTGTCCCCATTGACAAGATCAGCTGTTGGAGGCACGAGGAAGTCAGTGGAGAAGACCCCAGCAGCCAGGCCCCTCGGCTCCTGGGGAAGCCCCACGAGTGATCCCCGTTTGCATCCTGCCACAGTGGCGTGTGTGCAGCCTGGGCTCTTAGATGGAACTCTCCAGCATCCACCTCCATATACGTCTATTTGTTCATCTTGATGATTTGCCTTAACGGTGCTGCCATCAAGGCAACTCAGCTCGCGGCAGGGTGACAAAACTCACAAAAATTCAAGGTGTTTAACAGCCACCCAGTCAGAGCTGTCCCCCGGGCCAGTAGGCCAAGCAGCTGCAGATGCGTTAGTCCGGGCAGAGTCAGACCCGGGCAGAGGGGCAGAGGGGTGAGAGGCGGGCCGACGGGGCGGGGCACTGTGAAAGCGAGGACGCTGGGAGAGTCTGCCCCAGGTGACCTCTGGGAGCCTTTGTCTCCACCTCTGAGAAATGGGCATGGATGGAGCGATAACCATACAACCCCTCAGGGTTGCCATGAAGAGCAAATGAGGGGACACATGTGGAGCGCTTCAGAAACGTGACGAGACGTGCAGGCGCGCCGCTGGGGCTCCTAACAGAGGGGGGTCCCGCCGGGCTGAGGGAAGGTCACGACCTATCTGAGTGGCAGGGGGCTCGTCAGACTGCGGGCTGTGGCGCAGAAACTGGGGCAGGGCCTCCGCGGCCAGGCTGCCTGCGGTCAAATCCTGGCGCCAAGACTTGGGGCTCAGGCCACTTGGGCCAAGTCGCCGTATTTCCCAGGACCTCAGTTTCATCACCTACAAAATGGAGATAATGATGGGTCTCGCTTCTCAGGATTCCTGCAGGACTGCCTGTGTCAGTTAATAAACGAAGCGCAGAGCGAGCCTGCTTCACAGTTCTTGGCAGGGCCCGTCTCTGCTCCCAGGGCTGGGGGAGCGGGGCTCTGAAACCCCTGGGTAGCTGGGCACACAGGAGGGGCGTCCTTAATGGGTCGGGGGGACTGGTTGGGGGAACTGGTGCTGGCGGGGACCTTGCTTCTCGCTTCTCCCCTTTCTTCTGGCTTCTCACCACACGGCAGTCAAAAGCTGGCTGGATCTGCTGCATGCTGTGGTTTTCTTCTTCACCCGGTTATTTGCTAATGCCGAGTGTACTGAGTGGCAGGCATTGGTCTAGGTGCGGAGGACAAGATGGGGATCGAACAGACCATGTCCTGCCTCGGGAATCTGGCTTCTAGGGGGGACGCAAGAAATGCGGACAAGGCAGACCGCGATATCATGCCGAGTGGTGACTGGGACTGGGAAGAAAAACAGAGCCGGTGAGGGGCTAGTGACAGTGCCGTTTCAGCAGAGGTGTCAGTGAAGGGCTCCTTGCAGAGGTGACGGCTGGGCACACCGACTGTCTCTGGTCCTCGGGCCCCAACCTGTACGGCAAGCGTGAGACGGAGCCCTGAGCAGACTTTGTCTCTGATCACCTTGCCCACCTTGCTGCTGCCTTCTGGGAGAAAGGCCCCCTCCAGACCCTGAGGCATCTGTCCCCAGCAAGCCCCGGGGCACCTGGCTCCTGAGAACCAGTGCTGCCATCAGCCCCAAGGAGAGCTATTTTCTTATTCGGGCCAAAGGTACAATTAACAGCCTCCGCTTGGGCCTCACCCAGCCCCGGGGCCTCTGCTCACGCCTGACCGAAGGCAGGAGGGAGGGGACCCTCCCAGTACCCCTCAGTCAACTGCCGGGGCTATTCTGGTGACTGTTATTTGGGCAAGGAGTGGGCTAGTGGCTTGTGGGAGGGAGGACAGGAGGGAAGACGCTAAAAATACCGAGGCCAGACTGAGGTGACGGCCTCTACCCTCCCTGGCCCGGCCGCCCTCCCTGGGGGAGCAGACCCCGGTCCCTGTCGTCTCCTGAGGACAGGCCCCTGAGGGCTCAAACCCACCCAGGAGTCCTCAGGTTTCGGCTAATGGGAGTCACAGCCACCGCCAGGCGGGAGGTTCTAGGGGGTAGGCGACCGGCCGGGGTCATGTAGTTGGGGTGGAGGACAGACGCCTGGGACGTTGAGAAGCAGCTGTCAGCGGAGCAAAGGCAGCCCAGTCAGAGGCGTCCTGCTGAAAGCATGGTGTGGGGGAAGGCTGCACGATGGTGTCGCCTCCCCAGGCCCCTCCAGCCCTTTCTTCACTGAAGGAAGACCCCAGCCACCCCCCACCTGTGCCCCTTGCCCGCACATCTAAATCCCACAAGCCAAGGCCACCTCCTCCGGGATGGCTGAAGCAAGGCCCCCAGTCAGCTGTGCGCTCTCTCTGCTCTCCCATTTGCTCTACACGAGCGGGCCCTGGGGCCCCGAGCAGGAGGGCCCTTCTGAATCCTGGCTCAGTCACACCTTGATCTCGGGTGATCTCGGACATGCCACTCGACTCCCCAGGCCTCAGGTCTCTGGCTCTGACCACCTTGTAAACAGCCATCTGGGCCACTCCTCACGGCTTCCACCCGATGGGAGCTCCAACTGAGCAGGGTCCGTGGTTTACTCAGCTTGAAGGCCAAGGGCTACTGCATGAGCAAGCCCACCTCCACCTGGGGGGCTGGGACACATCAGGGGAGGGGACTAAGGGGCCCTTCGTATGGGGCTCTAGTCACTCATTCATTCGTTCACTCGTTTGTTCCTCTGTGCTCTCCTTAAAGAGTTTCTGAGTGTGCTCTATCTCCACGTGGGCGTTCCTCTGAGCACTCGGAATCCAAGGGGAGCAAGTCAATGCCCCACGTCCGTGCAGAACTTACGTTGTAGGAGGAACAGACAGACAGGCACCAATAAATGAACCCGTGTGTTTGCAGGTGATGCAGGCTGTGACGAAGAGGAAAGCAGCGTTAAAGAAATAGGGAGAGTGTGTGTGTGTGTATAGGTGCATGTGTGTACATGTGTGTATATGTGTGTGCATAGGTGTGCATGTGTGTGCAGGTGTGAGATGATTAGGGGGCTGGGAATGGTGACCAGGGAAGGTCAGATTTGAACCAGGACTCCAAGGATGTGAGAGCATGAGCCCCTGAAATACCTGGGGAAGAGCATCCTGGGAGCGGTCCGGGGCAGAGGCAGCCGGCACTCCCCCTGCCCCTCTCAGCGCCGGCTCCCCAGGGCGGTCCCCTCTCCCCTGTGAGCCCCCCGTGAACCTTCACCCTACAATTACCATCCTCTGCCCAGGGCTATTTCCTGCAGACTTGTAAATAGAACCTCTTTCAGCTCCACACACATTATGGTTTGTCTAAAACGGTGTCACAGGAGCCAATTTTCCTGAAGGACGACTGATGCCTAGAGGTAAGGTTTACGGAGGATTCCCGCAGGACCCCGGCCTGCCGGGGACCGAAACGAGGGCCTGGGGGTGACACGACCCCGCCAAAGCCACTCACGTAGCCAGGTGGACCTTGGGCTTCTCTGGAGTGGATTTTCTTGGGGACACGGAAATAAATAAGATGGTTGGGCCACAAACTGACCAGCACATCAGGGCGGGGCCGCAGCTCAGGCTCAGGGAGTGGGAGCAGCGGGGAGCTAGGCCCAGCTCCCTCCTCTGCACCTGCTCACCCTTTGTGAGCTGACGCCAAGGCACCTGACTAGCCAGCTGTGACAGGTAGTGGCCATCTTGCAGAAGTGAAGGAAGTTTATTACCAGAGAGAGGGAAGAAGCACAAGGAAAAGGCCAGACGGTTCCAAGGCTTCTCCACCCTCCACGCCGCCGATGGTGCTGCCCAGGCTGCCGCAGGCCCCGATGACCGGTGCGGATGGAGAACCGGTCCCTGCTCAGGGGAAGCAGCCCACGGGCACAGGGCTTGGCGGAGTGGAAAGCAGGCTGGACGGGGCCCCATGTGAAGTTGGGGTTGTCATCTCCACGCCACTAACGAAGAAGCTGAAGCCCAGAGAAATGTCATGCGTTAAATGCTCAGTCGCACGTTTGCTGAGTGGCAGAGGCGGGATTCAAACCCAGGCCTGCTGGACCCCAGAGCCCACGAGGCCTCCACACTCACGGACACCTGGAACCCTGCCCCCGCTCTGCCTTAGGACGTCTGGGCAGGGCCCTCTGACCAGGAGCTTCTCCAGGCCGTGACCTTCCCGCAGCCCCAGGGGAGCGTGCTGCGCAGCTCTCTCCAGGGCTCAGGCTTGAACCCCACAAGCAGTGCTGGCCGCGTTGGCCCAGGTCCCTGCCGCACTCACGCTTCTATGAATAAAGGTTCAGAGAGCATTTTAGGAACCAAAACCACCTAGTAATCTTCACTGTCTTGTCGCTTTTTTTTAACAAAACAAAAAGCTTGAACAGATGTTCAAGGAACAGCCTAACTAGAAAAGTACTCAACTTGGGTTATTTAAAGAGGACTCAGGAAGCGGAGGTCCAGTGCCAGGTCCTGAACCCAAACTGACCTCTAAGTCAGTTAGCTTCCCGGAGCCTCAGTTTCATCTTTCACCAAATGAGGAAGGTGTTAATATCCACCCTGTTAATATCCCATTTGCCTCGAGGATGAGAAACAAGGCAAAGCGTTAAGAACACAGCTTTTAGGATCAAACACACCTGGGTCTGAATTCTCGGCTCCACCATTTCTAGCTGTGTGACCTCGGTGGTTGAGAGTGCCCTCTCTGGGCCCCAGTTTCCTTAGCTACGAAAGGGAATTAACAATCCTTGTCCTGCCTCTCCTCCGGGCTGAGTGTGAGGCTCCTGAGCAGCCCCTGAGTGTAATGCAACGCAGGGTTTTCCTCCCCCTCTGGGGACTTTTAGTTGTTAAAGGTTTATATGTATATATACGGTAAAGTCATGACTCACTCACACAAATATAAGACGAACACGTGTCAAAGATTTTACTTAACTCATTAATTAAGGAGGCAATTAGTAAGATACTACAACTGTTCAAAGGAGAATTCAAAGAACCCGCACACGCGGGCAATCGAGAAAGCTGAAATGAATTTACAAATAGATGCAAAAGTATCTATCCACCGACCAACCCACAGGCATTGATCAACTGCATTCCTGACCAAACAAAACTTATTTGCATTCCCACGGACAAGGACCATTAGAATTATTATCAGTTTCTGCAACTTTCGGAGATGAGAAATAGCTCAAAGACTGAGAGCTGTGGAATCATCCAGAAGGAGGAGAGGACACACAGCCACTTTGTTTTCTGCCTGTTTCAAAGCCTTTCACACTTTCTCCCAACACAGTGATGGGTCCCTGCCCCCACCCACCTCCCCACTCCAAAGCAGAGTAGAAGAAGACGTGTGTTCTTGACCCGCTCAAATCAAGTGGCAGAAAATTTCATCTTAGGTGTCAACTTCAGTGAATAGTAGCGACTTTCTACAGGGCTAGATGGAAAAGGTTCCAAAACTACTCAGCGCGGACGAGAACAGGTCTGGGCCAGGGCGAGCGGTGGGCAGAACTCTCCCATGACCCTCACCCCTGCACCTGTGACTAGAAAGGCCCCCCTGTCACAGCAGGAGTCAAGTGCTGCAAAGGAAAGAGCCACCAGAGGGAAGGTGCCTGCACCCCTGGATTGTAGGAGAAACTTCCAATCGGAGACACTGGACATAAGTGAGAAATAAACCTTTTTCTTCATTAAACCACTGAGAGTCTGAGGTTTACCTGTTGTAGCGCTGGTGTTACCTTACCTTATGCAACCTTTACCCGTCTGGATTTGAAATCTTGCTTACTTGCTGTGTGATCTTGGAAAGTGACTCCACTTCTCTGAACCCTGGATTCCTCAAATGCACAAAATGGGGATTATGATACATTCATCACAGGATAGGTGGGAGAATAAATAAGGAAGTGGGTATGGCAGGAGCCCACCCCTCCTTTCAGGGAGAGACCTAAAATCAAAAGCATCTGCTAGGAATTGGTCTTCTCCTCCTGGCTTGCACAGACAGACCACTTTACGGTTGACATGACACTCTTTATAAGCAGGAACAGAAAGAGAGAAGTGAATGCTTCTAAGCACAATGAGCCTGGGGTGGAGTAAACTGACTGACTCCAAAGAAGATGAATGCTCGCTGTGATGGGACGGGCTGGCTTTGCGGGTGATCTAGAAAGAACGTTGGTGCTCATCTCTTGGGTGGGAGAGTGAAGCAGAATGGGAGGGCCCACCTTCACCCTCACTCACAGCACCTGGTCCCATCCCTAGTTCCCTTCGGGGGCTTGAAGTGGCTGAGCTGGGAGGGCCCCCAGAGGGGGCTGTTAGGGACACAGGAAGCAAAGTGTGGTGGAACCCCTTTCTCTTTGTCCTGTAGGAAGCAGAGTGTGTCGAGGACGGGGTGCGTTCACCATTTTGAAGAACTTGGAAATGCCTGCATGTAGGGAGACGTAGAAATGTAAGGGAAAAAAGTGAGGAGTCAGGAGGACAAAGATCATCCACGGCGAGGTGGAATGGAAGGAGCTGTAGTGGACCGTTCAGGGAAGGTCTGAGCTTGCAAAGGCCGTAGTGGGACAAGGGAATGACCAAGCCGGTCATCATCCTCAATCTTTATTTCTGCACCATGTCCTGTCTGAGAAGTAGCTGACCCTTCATTAAGGAACTCCAGACGTTTATGCTGCGGCCCCGATCCTTGGGTCCAGCAGAGACTGCAGAGGTGGGGTGGCCAGAGGATGTGGCCACTGTCTCTGCCCCTTTTCTTCCCCGGGCTCTACATGTGACATCACCACTGGTTATCAGCAGCCAAGTGAGACTCATGTCCTGACAGCAGGTAGACGAGACCTTGAGGTGCGAGAGCAAGACCGAGTGCCCTGATGGGCTCCCTGCTGTGGCTGAGGACCCCCTCCTTCCTCTGAGTTACGCAGACATGGAAGGGCCTGTGCATGGTGGTGGTGATGGCACTTGTTTGCGGCTGTATGTGCTCAAGCGCTGGCACTGCTGTGAAATTAGCAAGTGGCAGGACATCAGTTCCCCTGCATGTGAGCCCAGGATGCTTGTACAGAAGTATAACATCTAGGGTAAGGGAGGTGTTGACCCTGCACTGATCAGACCCCATCTGGGGTGCCGTATTGTCATCGGCACCATCACTGGCAGCAGCAGCATTTCCACCACCGTTCTCAGCATTATTCTTCATTATTACGACTTTAGCACCTGGCCCAGGGTGGATACAGAACCAATGTTGTCAGATGAGTAAGAGGATGCATAAATGAGGAAACGGGGGTGCTGTCGGCTCTGGCAGATGCAAACATATACGTGTCTTCTTCCCAGATAAGAACCAAAAGGAACCTGGCTGTCTGGGGCCATGGGACCGATTGCTTCTGGTACCATAGGGTGACAGCAGCATGTAGTGAGCATACTCGGTCCCCGAGCTCTGGCGTTTCTGGCTCCGTGATGAAGAAAATAAAATGGCAACATCCCTCCATAGTGAGCTGCAGGGATGTTTCCCAGGGAAAGTAGAAGAGAGGATGAGAGAAATCGGGTTCCAGCCCCCACTACCAGAAATTCCATCTCCCTATGTCTGTGTCCATTTCTACAGAATGGAATAACAGCCCTCCCTATTTCCCAGGATCGTCCTGACAGTTCAGTGAAGGCAGCTATGTAAGGCACGGCCCTGAGTAATTGCTCTCTGCTGTCGCTCTTAGTTCTCCTGTCAAGTGTTACTACTCATCCGAGGATCGCTGAGCTGGAGTCGGACCCGGGAGCTCGGAGACATCGGAAGTAGAAATCTCTGTAAGAGCTCAGATGGCTTCACTGTTCATGTACATGCCTCTCCCCACTGCAAATTCTTGAGATTAGTCCTGGTGTGGTGGTTAATTTTATGTGTTGCTTTGGCCAGACTTAAGTGAACACTTGTTAGCTGTTGCTGTAAAGGTATTTTTTTACTTGTGATTTACACGTGACTTTGAGTAAAGCAGATCACTCTCCATAATGTGATGGGCCTTACCTTATCAGTTGAAGACCTTAAGGACAAAGACTGAAGTTTCTCAAAGGAGGAATTCCACCTCCAGATTGCAACATAGAAATCTGGGTTTCCAACCTGTGAACCCAAGCCTGCAGTACCAACTCTCACCTGAATCTCCAGCCCGCCAGCTCACCCTGTGAATTTTGGACTTGCCAATCCCTGCAATCATGTGAGGCAATTCCTTAAAATAAATCTCTCTCTCTGTATACATACACACACACATAGGCTTGTATATGTGTATACACTTATATACACACACTGATACACTTGATCTCAGCCTGGATGGCTTGGCAAAACCCACAAGTTGGAAATGCCCAGGAACCTGCAGGAAGCATTTGGTGCTCAAAATGTGAGGCCAGAGTTGAGCTCTGAACCCGCATGAATGCTGCTGCATTTGGAGAAATATGGGCTAAAATCTGCAGCCTCTGCCTCCTTCCAGTTGCATCCCCTAACACGATCCTGTGGGAGAGACCGTGACCCTGAGCCACCTGCCTTACAGGCCACATTACCTGCCTCCGGGTGAGAGGCTTGCTTCCCACGTGAAGGTGGCCGGAGCCCTCAAAGCAGAAAGTTGAGTCCATCTCCTGAGAACTGCAGGGCCCTCCACAGACGTGGAGACACACATCGCTCCTGGGTTACAGCCTGAGAGTACCTCTCAGCAGGGCAGCCCAACAGCTCCAAAGGTGTCTGTCATCCTGCTGAGCGCCCTGGCTGTTGGAGGAGGGGGTTTGAGAACTACGACATTTTAAATTTAAATACTCAGAATGCCTCACTGGGAGAGTCGGCCAACTGTGAAGTGGAAATGTGCTCGGCAGTCAGAATGATCGCTCCTGGGTGGCTCTAAAGTTTTGTACTCCAGCCGCCAAGACGTGCTGTGTTTTCTATCAGCCTTCCTTGCTGGTCACAGAGACTCTGGCTTAGTTGTGCGAGTCGCTGGGAGAAGCATGGGATTGGAATGACTTGGACTGGAATTTGAGTCCTGCATCTGAATTTTGCTAGCTGTCTGACTTGGAGCAAGGTCCTCAAATTCTCTGTACCAGAGTTCTTTGTTGCATAAAAAGATGTAACAGCAACTGTAATGCCTATCTTACTAAGTATATCAGTCAGGACAGGCTAGGTCATGCTGCATAACAAACAACTTCAAAATTTCAGTGTCTTAGAGCAAGGTGATTTATTAGCTCACTCACACACACATGTCTCTCATATGTTGGCCCAGAGCTCTGCTCCAGTCATCTTTATTCACGTAGGCCAACAGAGGCCCCATCTGCGATACCACTGGCCATCATGAAAGGTAAAGGGAAAGTGGAGAATTGCAAAGTAATTCTGAAATGCTTCCACCCAGAAGGGCTGTACTCATTGATCTGGGCAAGTCACAAAGCCACACCCAGCCTTAAGGGAAGAAGGAAGTGCAGTTTCTCTGTGTCTGGACAGGGAGAGAACTGGGCATGTTGTTAAGCAGGACTAATATCCACCATGTCAAAGTCTGAGGAGGAAGAAGCATGTGAGAGAATCCCTTAGATCACAGAAGATTCTGGAGACTGTAAAGAGTTCTCACATTCATTTCTATTCTCAGAATATTCTGGCCACTGGGACGACCAGCTTACAACTAAGAACTGTCACACATTCCAATGTCATGCCTGCTTTTGTATTTACGATCACATCAGTATCAAGAAACACAACTGTGGTGTGGTGACAGATAAAAACTAGACTATTGGTGGTGAACACGATGCAGTCTATAGAGAATCTGATACATAATAATGTACCCCTGAAATTCCACAATGTTATAAACCAATAACCTCAATAAAGTGATTTAAAAAAATACAACTGTGATCATCAAGTGCTAAGGAGAAAAGAACACACAGAAACTTAAGATGAAAACATGCATTAGTGCTAAATTAGTGCCAACTGACAAATATATTACGGAATGTTCCCAGAACTGAAAACAGCATCGGTGTCACAGCACCATATTCTTATTTCAAGTGATGATTTGGTTTCAGTAAAAGAATATTATTCTTCATCCTAAATATTTTCATTTTAAAAATTTGGATATTAATATTTTAAAATTTGTGTTACTACTCCCTTAACAAGGTTTATATTTAATTCATCAATATTTTTGCATTATATAGCTGTATAAGAGCAATAAGCTAGTTTTATATTTGTAATTTGCAGGGGATACACTGATCTGTTTGTCACCCAGAATTTGAACTCCTTTCCTATGACAGTAGAATCCTCATCTTACGAATCAGGGTCTACTTCCAAATGGAGAAGCTGAAAATACCAGCAATTTGCTTTCCCAGCCTCCCTTGTGGCTAGCGTATACTTGACCTGGGTCTGCCAATCAGATGCCCTCTCTCCAGACTTTGATCAGAACTCATAATGGAAACAAGGAGAAACCCTATGCGGGACCATTTCAGGGTGGGTGGGCGGCTGTGGAGCTGCTGCAGCCGGCCCAGCACGGGTGGTGTCTGCAGAGACAGCTCTGGCATCTGTGCCAGTGGTGGCCTCACCCCAAGCTCTGTAGGACGAGTTCTGCCTTTTGATTGGATGTTATGAGGCCTCCTCCTTGTTCCCTGGTCTTCAGGGAGAGTCTGTTAGCCACTCCACATCCTTCATTAACACATTTTCTATTTATGTTAGCCACCATTGTCTTCTGCTGTCCGTAATATACATATAAATATTGAAGTGATGTTAAAATAAAAATAATCTGTGTGAAACCTCAGTGTCCCTCCAGAAGGATTGGGTACATAATCTAAATGTGATAAGCACCAATCTCATGGGACTCTTATTTTAAAGTGGAAAGACAGGATGTGATAGCGGAGGGAACCTGCCAGGGTCCCACAGTGGGTGAGGAATGGGGTCCAGACCAGGACCCAGATTTCTTGCCTTCAGACCTCCAGTTCCTTCCAATGAAGCAGCCCAGCTGGGGCAGTGCTGGCCTGCGCTGGACATATGGCAGGTGGGGAGGACCTGAGGCATGAAAGGGCGCTGATAATGGAACCTAGTTAAACATCTGCACCCCATAGCTGCTCCTCAGAGCATCCTGGCAAGGGGCACCTGTGACTGGCCAACCAGGATTGCTGGCCATGGCCCCAAGAGCAAGTAGGGAATCAGGGGGCAGCCCTTGCTCCCGGAACCGCCAGACGACTGCCCCTCAGTCCTCCTGTCAATAAGCTGTTGTGCCTGAGAGAACATCATAGCAGCAGGCGCGCCATCCTGCCCTCTCTGTGCTGGGGAGGGTCTGCAATCACTCAGATACGCTCGCAAAGGGTGTGCATCTCCTGGAGCCGTGTACAATCTCTGCGGACTTCCTGCTCCTCTCGCTCTTCCAGGGCCGGGGGCTTGGACTCTCCCCCTCCAGCCCCAGCCCTCCAGCTTCGCCTGCGAGGCCGATGGTGAGGCACACTCAAGAGAACATCACTGCAGAGACTTCCCCACCCACAACTCGTGCCACGGCTGCGGGCTTAGTTAGACCGGGCGTAGGGCGGAGAGGGGACAGTGCAGAAAGGTCTCTGCCCGTTGGTCCCTGCCCAGACTTTCACTCTGCCTGGAATTTCTCCACCAAACAGCCAGTCCTTTTGGTAAAGCGTGGCTCTCATAAGTGCCTGCTTAACAACCTATATCTCTGAGGACACCAAAGGGACTTCCCCAGAGGAAGCCAATGGTTCAGATGCATAAAAAGAGCATATTAAAGAGCAGATCTGGCCAGGCGCAAGCTGAGCAGGAGCGGGTGAGTGGTCTGGACAGGCCCGACCTGAGTCTCTGAAAAGCAGTTCTTTGCACCCACCCCTCGCTGTGAGACCTGCGGGCCCAGGAGCTGGTATCAGGGAGCTGCCGCAAAATGAGGAGAGGCTGTGAAGTAGCCAGAGCAGGAGCCAAGGAGACTTCCGGCTGTGGGGAAATCTACTGATGGTGACAGGACAGGACCCGGCATCAGCCACTTCATCTCCATGTGCTTTAGTTTCCTCCTCTGTGAAATAGGGGTGAGAATTCTACCAGTCAGGACAAGCGAGGTTCTCCTGCAGTAACAGACAACCCCAACAGCTCAGTGGCTTCCAATAACTCAAGTTTATTTCTCACTCACGCGACAAGTCCATTGTGGGTGGGCGAGGAGTTTCGGCTCATTGTATTCAGAAAAGCTCCCACCTCAAGTGTTGCTGGTTTATGAGCTGGAGGGGAAAAGAATGATGGAGATCTTGACCCAGCAATCATGCTTGGGCCCATAAATAACACAGGTCCCTTCTGTTCACACTCATTGGCCAGAACTGGTCTCCTGATCCATCTAGCCGCAGGGGGCCAGGATGAGCAGTCCTACCGCATGACCTGGAGAGGAAGAGCCAGAAACAGTTGGCGACTAGCATTAACGCCTACCATAATCATAGAACGTACTTCTAGGGTTGTTGACACAATTAAATGAATTACATTTGTAATACGTTCTATGTAAGTATAGGCTATTCCTATTATAATGATGATGATGATGATGGCGAGGTTCATTATCAATAAGAATATTAAAATAGGACCCAAGTAAACTGTCAGTGAAAGAATAATTATTGTTCTAAATTACTATTAAAGTACTAGAAAATTTGATGTGATGTCAACAAGGGTCAAATCCTGGTTGTGCCACTAATTGCTGTGTGATCTTAGGAAAGATGCTGTCCGTCTCTGAGCTTCTGATTCCTCTTCTGTACAATAGAGGTCTTGGGCTCATTACTCAGGAATGAGCCTAGGGGGTAGGTAGGGTATAAACAAAAGGAGTCAGGGGGCTGGCTTTGGTTCACTCACAATTGCTGGGGTGGCATGCACCCCTTGCTGTTGAGTTCAGGAAAATCCTTGACATGGGAGCTGTCTGCATCAGGCTTATGAATCTCAATCCCTAAATTATGGGTGACAGTGGCTTCTTAAAGAGGAAATGAATTGTTGCAACACAATCCAGCCATGTTGTATCGATATGATTAGCTAGTTATCCACGGAGTGCAGTAATTTGCTTTGATTTTTAAGTATCCGTTAGCAGCCAAGTCCTAATGAGGCGGCTCTAAATTGATTAGATGCTCCGAGATACAGCACGGTTCACAGATTGCTTCAGAAACTGTCGCGATCCTGAGACTGGCATTTCATTGGATTTAATGATTGCCGGAGAAGGTGTGCATCCCAGCCAGATACAATCACATTTGTCAGCATGATCCTTTTAAGCACAATTCAATTAAAGTGTTATTCTCTAATTTCATTAGACCCAGCACCCAGAGCTGATGCAGGCCCCCGATATTGTGTTAGGAGGGGAATGCGCACAATTTCATTTCCCTAATTGGAGTTTAGTGATCTAACACGCTTTTCATATCTTAATTCTTGGGATAATCTCCGGGTTTTGCACCTGCTACAATGCCTTTCATGGAGACGAGGAATCAGCACTTGGTCACGCCTGGAGTGGAATCGCTGGGTCACATCTGCCTCATGGAAGGGAATTTGCTCCTCTGGATCCTTTGCTGTGACCTGATCCTTTCCCATGGATCTTGGCCTTGACTTTGATAAGGAGCATCTCTAGCCCGGATATGATCAGCTTTTCCAACCAGGCTGGCAGTCTTAGGATGCAGGTGTGGGAGGACGTGGGCCAGTCTGGGTCTCAGCTCCAACGTGCATCCGTCCATCCACTCAATCAATACTCGGTGGGTGCTGGGCACTGTGTCAGGTGTGGAGGGTACAAGCATGACCAAAGCAGACATGGCCTCTGACATCACTGTAGGGGAGGAAGACATTTCCTCTACCCGCTCTGGGTTCTTCTGGCTGGAGAACGAATTAAATTCACATGAGACAGAGTAACAGGAGAAAATTAAACAAAGCTTTATAACGTGTATACATGGGAGAAGCTCAGGCAACCTGAGCAACTCACCAAAATGGCTGAAGCCTCCACTTTAAATATCATCTTCAGCTAAAGACAAAGGAAGATGTTGGGGGGGGGGGAGGGGAGTCACTTACAGGAGATTACCAGAAAAGTACAGCAAACAAGAGTCAGGTTATTACACAGACTTGAGTCCTTGCCTTCCACATTGTTAAGAGTTTCTAGAGATAACGTCATCCCCACTTCTTCCTGGTACAGAGAGGAAGGGACCTTTACAGATGGAGATTTCCTTTATGGTGTAAATATCTCTTAACAAAGGGTAGGTAAATTCAACTTTTCAGAGTTTCTTTCCTGTCTGCAGTATTTAAAAGTAACCAGCCCAAAATAATCCTCATGCCAAAGAGACATCATGGGGTGGCCAATTCCAGTCCCCCACATCACGGGACCGATCTCCAGGGTGCTGGGGAGAGGGGCTGGGGAGAGAAGGGTACCACAGGGCTGGGGAGAGAATGGTGCCACAGGGCTGGGGAGAGAATGGTGCCACACAAAGAAAAAAACAATCCCCACTGTACAAACCGATGTGAAGGGGAAGAATCCTGTACCAGAGACCTCTTCTTGTTCTAGGCTTAGTGGTAGGGAGGGCCTCTGAGGATGAAAGCCAAAACTCTAAGGTGTTTCCATGGCCTGAAGATCCTGGACAAGGCCCAAGGGGAGAGCCATAAAGCCCTCAGGCAGGACCCTCCCTCTGGCTGCGGCCCGACCCCCTGGCCAGGACCCATCGTTCAGATTCTGGGCAGAGCCACAAGGCGGGAAGAAGCTTAGAACATTTGTGGAGCCAAGAATGGGTCGTTTAGTTTAAATGAAGTAGAAAGTGTGAAGAAATTGCATTAGGGAGGCTGGTGGCGGCCAGACCCCATAGGATCTTACAGGTCTCAGTTTACATCTGTTGTTCCAACGTCCCAGTGTGGGCGATAAATTATAACGCCACCCACTTTCAGGTCAAGGTGGGGAGGAGCATTTTATTATTTACATAGACATTGTCTAGATCTGCAGGTGCATGGTGATAATAAAAAAAGACAAAGTTTTAGTTGGTTTCCTTATTGTTTTTACATTCTATGCAAACAATGAACCCCTTATTGCCGGCCCCTGGGGCAGACCACTCCCGTTGTCCTACCCCCATTACCACACTTGGTATTTTAATTTTTGTCCTGCTGGAGTGACACAAGTGTAGCTTGCACGGCTGGAGCCCCAGCACCAGAACAGCGCCTGGCACATACTAGGCGTGACCTTTCTATTTTTTAAAGACGGCTCTGGTTTCTCCAGGGGAAATGGATGGGAGGGAGGCAGGCGTGGACGCCAGGAGGCCAGTGGGGAGGCTGTTACGTCTTCCAGTGGGGAGATCGCGATGGCTTTGACTAGAGGGAAGCAGCGAACATACTGGGAAGAGGACAGAGCTGAGACCCAGCACGTGCTGGCTGTGCGACCTTGGGCCATTCACTTAACCTCTCAGACCCAGTTTCCTCATCTATAGAATGGAGATATCTGTTTTCCAGAGTTGTCCGGAAGTGATTTGGCGCCATGCTGGGGACAGAGCATGTACCAGAACTTGGGCTTTTGGTGAATGGATAAATGCTGCCTGGTTGGTGACAACTGCATCCTAAGCAGTGGAATCATGATTTGCTCCTGACCAGTTTCTCCCCGTTGGGAACCGAAGACCTTTAGGCTTAGCTAACTGGGAGCTAAGGAAGCTTGTGCAGAGTCACCCCGAGCCTGCAGATGACCCTCTGCCCAGTCGTGGGCCTCAAGAGCTGATCAACTTTGCCATGACTGAGGGCAAACTCAGTCCCACTTTTGGGGGTGCTCAGAGATGAGTCTCAGCATGCCGGAGGGGAAGGACCAAGGAGGTACTGAGTCCACTTCCCTCATGCCACAGATGGGGAACCTGAGGCCACACGTGAAGTCAGGGCAGAGACGGCTATTTCAGACAGCACTTCCACTCTGATAGAGCACTGGCCTCACACCAAATGGGACCCAGGAGCCCCCACTCACCTCTTTCCACAAACACCCACATTCCAGAGGGTCCTGCTCTTGATGATACTATAATGATAAGAAAAACAGCTAAAAGGTACTGAGCTCTATGCACTCAGCTCTTCTGTGCATCATCTCATTTCATCCTTTTGATGGCACTGTGATGGTGTCCTTTTCACAGATGGGAAAACTGGGGCTCAAGGAGGGAAGAAGCTTGCACAAGGTCATCAGCCAGTAACCAGCAGAGCAGGATTCAAACCCGGCCTAGCTGGCCCTTAACCGCCGGAATGAACTGCCTGATGTCATGAGCCTTCTCCCCATGCCCACCCCTGCCTACAGGAGAGATGTCAGCCTCATCCAGGCTGAGGAGGACATCTAGAGCCCTGGACCCCACACACACCTCCTCAGCTCTAGACTGGCCTAAGCTGGTCCAGCTCCAATCAGCTTTCAATGGCAGGATGCCCAGGGCCACCCTCCATCCTGACACAGTCACTTCTGGGACCTGGCCTGGCCGCATCAGCTGGTGCTGGTCTCTGTGGAGATATAAAACCCCAGCAGTGGTCACAGTGAGATAACAGGCAAGGGAGCTCCTCACTGAGCAGAAATGGCTTCCCACTGCACTCGGAATAAAAACCCAAGTTCTTTCCACGGCCCACAAGGCTTTGGAAAATCTGGTCCATGCTCCATCTCCAACCTCATCTTGTAACTCTCTCCCCATTACGATCTCCAGCCACTCTGGCCTTCTTTCTGCTCCTCCCCCTCCTCTCAGTACCTTCCAACTTGCTGAACCCTCTAACTAGAACATTCTCTAACTAGAACATTCTCTATCTACAACATTCTCTATCTACAACATTCTCCCCCTCCTGATCCTCTTTTAAATCTGAACTCAAATGTCACCTCTCAAACAGATTTCTCTGACCAGCCAATTTAAAGCATTCCTCCACCCTTGGCCCTTGCATCTATTCTGTTATGTTTTTCTTATAGCAATTACCACTATTTAAATTATCCGATATATGTATTTATTGGCTTATTTATTGGCTCTCTCCCCTGACTAGAATGTAATTCTATTAGGGTAGTCCTAGTCTGTCTTATTTATTATTTTATCCAGTACATACTACAGTACCTGGTGCATAGTAGACAATTGATAAATATTTGTTGGGTAGATGGATGTGTGAATAGGTGGATGGTTGGATGGATAATGGATGGTTGATGGATGGATAGATGGGTGAATATGTGGATGGATGGATGGATGGATGGATAGATGGATGATGGATGGACGGATGGATGACGGATGGACGGATGGATGACGGATGGATGATGGATGTAGATGGGTGAATAGGTGGATGGATGTCACAGAAAGAGCAGCTGTGGAACCATAGACCATCAGGCCTAGAGTGATCCTCAGAAAGGAGGTCTAGGCCTCTCATCTTTCAGAAAAATAAGCTGACGTCCTGAGACCAGAACAGACTCATCCAAGTCAGGAGAACCGAGTTACAGCACTGTCTTCGATTCTGAACAAAATCAAAAACAAAACAGTGCTGAATAACTAGAGAAAGCCTAAGTGGTAAAATGGAAAGAGCACTGGGCTGGGAGTCAAGCCATTTTGTCAAACCGCCTCTTGCACGCATTCAGATATCCAGCCTCATATTCCTTAATCAACTTGGTTCTGTCCCACATGACCACCCCCTGCCTAGGCCCCCTGGCCAGAGGATGGCTCCTGACCCAAAAGCAGTGAATCCAATGAGTGACCAGAGACTCGGCCTAAAGACACAGCAGACCCACCCCCTTCCCTTCCTTGGGGTCTGGCCCAGGACACACCGAGAGAAGGAAGCAGTGGCAGAAACACTGGGTGACGATCAAGAGCAGGGTTGCAGACTGGAAACTGTGAGCTTGTTTACCTTTGTCTTCAGAATAAAAGCTTAAAACTTGAATTAGTTGCTAAAGTGTAAAGATCAGACATCATAAAATTCAGATATCCGGTTTTGCTTGAGAGATCAGAAGATTAGCCAATGCTGAGCCCACATGCCTGCTGGGCAACAGGTGGCTGGCACTGAGCAGCTGCTGTCACTCAGAGTGCATCCAGGAAGACAAAAGCCACTTCAGGAATTCAAGAGAGGGAATTTAATGCAGGTAGTCAGCTACAAAGGTGTTAGAAGAGCCAAAAAAACAATGAAGAGGGGCCAGCCTGGTGGCATGGTGGTTAAGTTCGCACACTCTGCTTTGGCGGCCCAGTATTTGTGGGTTTGGAGCCCAGGCACAGACCTACACACCGCTCATCAAGCCGCACTGTGGTAGCATCCCACATACAAAATAGAGGAAGACTGGCACACAGGTTAGCTCAGCAACAATCTTCCTCAAGTAAAAAGAGGAAGATTGGCAACAGATGTTAGCTCGGGGCCAATCTTACTCACCAAAAAAAAAAAAAGACAACAAGGAGGAGGTAAGGTAATGTTGAGATTAGCAACTGGGACTAGAAGGACAACGGGAGGAGGTGTTGCTGTCAGAGATCAGGAAGGAAGACCACCAGCAGAGGCTAGGATCATGGAGGGCCTGACCTGCAAAAGCTGGGATGGTGGGGACAAGCGTCAGCCAGTGGAAGGAGGAATCACGGGGGAGATACAGCTGCTGCTGGAGACACCACCCCCAACAGTGAGAGGGGCAGAAATACCCCGGCTTCTCCCTTCTTCCTGCCCCCAGTCTCCAACCAGCAACTCCTGTAGGCTGAGCCTCACTGGAAACCGGGTGTTAAAGGAGCATGGGCAATGTAGTTTACAGGGGTCCACACCTGCGATGCTGCACACAGCAGGAAAAGGGAGGCGGGTGGAGCTGAGAGGGAACAGGTGAGTGACCAGTCACCCTTCAGATGGCACAGATGCTGGATAGCATCACTTTGCCACCTGGCCCACTGGCCCATTATGTTAGCTGCCTGCACCCCTGGGCAAGTGCATTTGTGACCCGTGTGTTGAGAAAAGACCAAGAAGCCCAGCAAGGGCATGTGCAAGTTGATGTTTTAAGGGAGCAAGAACTCTGAAAAAGTGGAGGAACTAGGTACTTTCCGGGAGACTGGAGACGCAGACCCCCAGCGAGCCTCCAAGGGTGGGAGAGCAGCTAATCCACGCACTCCTGACGTAGGGCCGGAGCCTCCCTTCCATGCCTATCCTTCTTTCTAGGACCTTCTCTGGCCCCTGCCCATGTGCCCTCCGTGACGTGAGGGCCCTGGAGTGAGGCTGTTTCCTGACCCCAACAGAACCTTACTGGAGCAGGCAGCTCTGTAGCACTGCTTCCAGTCTCAGAACATCTTCCCGGTTCTCTCAGTTGAGTTTTGTGACAATGTGGGAAGTGGACAAGCAGTCATCTCATTTCACAGATGAGAAAAACGAGGCCAAACAACTCTAAGGGCTTGTTTAGGGTCACTCGGGGAGTGGCTGGCCCAGCCGGGACCAGCGCCCAAGGCCTGACTCTCCCAGTGTCATCTCCTCGTCACCTTCTCCGTTTTCTCACTGACCAGGGTCCCCTCCTGACAGCTCACCTCCCCTTCTGCCTCCGGAGGTAAGACTTGCTAGTCTGAGTCTGTCAGAACGATTTGGATTTTGGTGAAAAACTAGGAACTTCTGCCCCAAGCCACCTAACCGGAAGAGTGAAGAGAGGAGAAGAAATCTTTCAGAGACAGAAGGCAGTGAGAAACATTTTCCTGGGAGGAATCGGTAATAACGAACACTTGCCCAGGTGCAACTCTGTGCCAGACGCTGTGCTAAGTGCTTCACGTGAATTAACTCATTTCATCCTCCCAATAACCCCATGAGGTCGGGGGTGGGAGGGGTAATAGGCAGATGAAGTATCTGAGGCACAGAGAGGTTAAGTAACTTGGCTAAGATCATACGGCTAATAAGTGGTAGAGCCAAGGTTTGAACTCACAAGGCCTGACTTAGAATCTTTGCTCTTAACGTGCATTAGCTCATTCAGCTTCCTGACACTCCGGGAGCAGGGTGCTAGCAACACCAGCCTTGTAAAGATAGCGGAACTGAGATTTGAGGAGGAAAGTGATTTACCCAAAGTTTAGGCCTTGTTAGCAGCAGTTAACAGGCTTGTTCCACTTGGGTCCAGGCCAGATGGCACCTCCCATAGCTCACATCTATCCCGCCAGGAGGGAGATGTGAGATGGTGGGTACTGACAATAACTGGCATTGACCGTGTACTCATAATGCCTCAGCCACTGTTCTAAGTGCTTCCAAGTATTAACACATCCTTCCAGGAACCCCACGCAGGAGGTACAACCTACCCCCATTGTACAGATGAGAAGACTGAGGCCCAGACAGGTTAGGCAGTGTGCCCAAGATCACACAGCTGCTAAGTGGGTGGAGTCTGGCTCCAGAGCCCTCCTGCTTTTCGATGGGGGGAACACTTGCTCCCGACCCTCAATAGCAACAATGAATGGCTGCGTGCCCTGATGCAGCCCAGCTCAGTGTCGAGAGGCACCCCAGCTGGGACATCAGGGACCCCGGAACAAGCGGCTCCTGTTCGAGGCTCCCAGGGGCTGGGCTGTCACTAACAGAAACCATGGGATGCACCCAGTAAGAGATACTGCTGGGGAAGGTGCGCTGTTGCTCTGCACAGGGGTGATCTCACCATCAGAAATCATTAGGGGTCAAGTCTGTCTGTGAGCCAGGCTGGGGACCAAGGCAGGGGAAGTGGGCAGATGAGAGGGGGACTATTAGAACAGACAGGGAGGCAGACAGACCAGGGGAGTGGGAGGGCTTGAGAGAGAAGGGGAACTCTGAGAGACATATTGAAGCAATCGGAGAAAAGGAAAGGAAAGAAAACAATTTTTTTTTTTCTCCTTTTTTCTTCCCAAAGCCCCCCGGTACATAGTTGTATATTCTTCGTTGTGGGTCCTTCTAGTTGTGGCATGTGGGACGCTGCCTCAGCGTGGTTTGATGAGTGGTGCCATGTCCGCGCCCAGGATTCGAACTGACGAAACACTGGGCCTCCTGCAGCGGAGCGCAAGAACTTAACCACTCGGCCACAGGGCCAGCCCCAGGAAAGAAAACAATTTTGAGCCAGCCCTTTTTAATCTCCCCTCCCCCAACAGCCCTCGTCTCACCCCTGTTTCCCCTCTCCTCAAAGTTAGTGATTAAGTTACCCCATAAATAACAAATAAAATGAGATGGGCGTCTTGGAGAATGATTGGGGGAAATAATTAAATAATTGTCTTTGTGAGCACTGGCCAAATAAAATGATTCTGACCCCTTTTCATCCCAAGATGGGGCCGGGTGGTGGGGGAAGGGAGGGGGACCAGGCCACAGGCCTGCTGGTGGAATTACCTCTTGGGCTCTCTCTCTCCCACGGGTGGTGAAGGTTCGTTTCATCATCACATCTGGCCATCCTGGCTGGTAAGGGCTCACGGCAGTGATAAACGACGGGTGGTTCCAGGAAGGGCAGCAGAGGAATAAAGCAGGCCTCCAGCCTCCGTCCCCAGGTGGGAGCCTGGATGGCAGCCCACAGGATGACAGGGAGCCCAGGCCCCCCTGAGACTCCAGCAAAATCTGCAGCCCTCTGCCCCACCGTTATAGGTCAGGAGCGTCTGCTACCCTCGTGGACCCCAGGTAAAGACAGGTTCCCCCCTAATTACACCCCCCGAAAAGAGCCAGGCGGGAGGAACAAGCTTATGATGCTGCTTGAGTTTCATTGGACTCAGGCAGAAAGGTGAGCTTATCCCCCCAAAAGAGCAATTTTGATAACACACTTTGCTCGAGCACTCTAAATCCGACCCTCAGAGCTCCTGGTTGCACGCCTAGTCACATGACCAGCGCCTGTGAAAGTCTTTGCAGGTCATGAAGGTGGGTCTTCTGGTTGGTCTGTGTATTTTATAGCAGCAGAGCTGAGGGCAGCTTCACAGGGTCTTGCTGTTTCCTGCTTGGGTGTGGCGGCCCCACCCATCCTCCCTCCCTGCCTCCTTCTCTCCCTTATTTCAACATGTTTACTGAGCACTTACTGTGTGTCAAACCCTGTTCTAAACTCTGGGAATACAGCCCGCCACAAGACAAACGAGGTCCCTGCCCTCATGTAATTTACATTCTATAAGAAATTACAGACAATAAACAAATCCACGAACAACAATACCTTAGTCTTAAGCCCTAGGGAAAAAAATGTACAAGGGTCGTGGGGTGGGGCAGGGTGGGGGAGCAGGCAGGGCGGCACAACGAGGTTGCACAGTCAGGGAAGGAGTCTCTGCGGAAAGTCTGTGAGCAAACAAAGGAATGCCAGGACGGTGAGGTCAGGCCAAGAGGATGAGCGGTCAGATCACGCAGACCGTGATTTTACTCTGGGTGGGATGGGAGCCGTCTGGCTGCTGTGTGGGAAGTGGACATAGAGGCAATGGTCCAGGTGAGAGATGGGCCAGGTGGAAGCAGTGGAGATGGTAAAACTGGGGGTTCCTGGATGTATTTGGAAGGTACAGCTGGCCGGACCTGCTTAGGAATTGGAGAAAGAGTGGATCATCCTTGGATGATGGCAGAGTGAGTGCTGGCTGAAGGGAATGCAGACCCTGCCTCGGGGGCAGACCAGGAAGCCCTCACCCTCTAGCTCTGGTGGGCACCTCCACTACAGGAGGGCAGGCTGAGGTGAACACCTTGACTTTCCACCTTGACCTTCCTCCCAGAGCCTCTGGCGGCCGGCGGAGGAGAAGGCGCTCCCCAGGAACACCTACTCCCGCCACCCCTGCCGGGGGCCTCTCTGCAGAGCGTTATCACCCGCTTTTTTGCACATGGAAACAAAAAATCTGCCTTGATTTCCATTGATCCATCCTGAATCAATGCTTTTAAAAAATCTCACGCACATTTGGCTTAAGAGCCAAAGCATGCATTTTATGTTTTGACATGGTGCCATCGATCGCAGGCACGCGTGTGTGCGCGCCCCACCTGCCGGAGCCCCCCGCCCACCCCGGCGGCCAGCTTGGTCGCAGTGCGTCCTTAATGGCCTTGCCCCCTCCTGCACCTTCGATGCCTCCCCTGGCCCTCAGCACGGGGCCCTTTCTCGGGTTTTCTGAAAGGATCGATGAGGCGCTGCGGCCTCCCGCTGCTGCCCGTCACTCACACTCTGCCATGCCATAAATTATGTATCTGCCTCTCCCCCCCCACCCCCACCGGCTCTAATTTCTATTGCGTTTGTCGATGGCTCTTTGATGGTTGACCCTTCGGAGCCTCAGAGGCAGGGGTGCAGTTGAACTTTAGTGAGGACGAGGGTCAGGGCAGCAGGCTTAGGACGCAGGGCTGTCACGGGGGCAGAGGGAGGCGGCAGCTGCAGGGCTGTGATTGGAGGAGAGGGGAGGGGCTGGGGCCGGGACCAGGGAGGGCTGAGCTGCTTCCTGTGGTCCTGGGACATCAGTGGAGCGAGGGTGGATCGGGTCCCACCCTCCCAGCCTAGGAAGAAGGAACATATTTCTGGGGGGAAAGAGAGAGATTGAAGGTGGCTTAAAATGTCATCTCCTGCTGGGACTCCTACCCCGGCCTTTAGGCCAACAAGGAATTTTGCCAAGACTGGGGCGAGCCGAAGCTCGTGAAGATGGGGTCGCAGCATCTGTTTGCTGAGGAGTGGGCTTTTCCCCCTCAGGAGGCTCCGGACCACCCCCGCAGAATGCTGAGGGACGTGTCGGAAGAGCAGGGGGCTGGAAGGCCGGAGGCCCAGCCTCTGCCTCTCATTTACTGTGAGGCTAGAGACAAGCCCGTTCCTTCCCCGAAACGGGCAGCCGGAAGTTCAAAGTAGCTGACACTCATAGCAGCTACCAATTATCGACCCCTTAGCACGTGCAGTCTCAGTTCATCTTGACAACAACCTGGGGACAGTCGCAATCCCTGCTTACAGATGAGCGACGTGAGGCCAGAGAGGTTAAGTCAGTTGCCCAAGATCGCACAGCTAGAAGTGAGGGAGATTTGAACCCAGGGCTGCCCAGCTCCAGCTGCTGTGCTCCTGGTCCCTCTGCCCGCTCCTGTCGTGGTTGCCAAGGCCCCTTCCTGCTCTCTTCCGCTTTGATT
Source organism: Equus quagga (assembly GCF_021613505.1). NCBI lineage: Eukaryota > Metazoa > Chordata > Mammalia > Perissodactyla > Equidae > Equus > Equus quagga. The sequence goes on along the minus strand of NC_060279.1, from coordinate 51,389,310 downwards.
CTCTAAGCATCAAATCCCCTGGCCTTTGCACTCTAGTGTCCCCTGATGTCCCTCTCCCCTCGACCCCTGCCCTCAGGGTCTTCCCCAGCTGCACTCCAGCCGGCCTCTCCACCCTGCGTCTTCTCTCCCCACTCTCCCTCTACAGAACCACCATGCCTGCCTCAGTTGATGTGACAATGGTGGCCAGAGGAGTGGTACGTTTTCCCCACCTAAGGAAATTTCTGAAATGAAACATAGAAAAAGAGTCAAGCCAGAGGTCCAACTTATAATCTCTGCCTTGCGGTGTGACCTAGGGCAAGTCCTTTCCTCCGTGTTGACCTCGGTTTTCTCATCTGTAAAATGGGTACAAGGTAATGGATGTTTTGTATACCTCATAATGGAGGTGGGGAGGAGAGAGAGAAATGGGATAATTCATCAAGATCAAAATAGAAAATGACTGAGGAAGTATTTTGAAGCTTTAAAACATCATACACGTGAAACAGATTGGTGCAAATACTTATGCAAGCACAAAGAGTGCTTTACTCTCACTCCAAGGGAGGAGACTCGAGCAGATGCTCTGGGTGACACTGGAGGGGAAGCTAAGGCAGTGTCCAGCTCTGCAGCCACAGTGACCTCTGTCTCCTGGCCTTGGGGTTCCCCTGAGGCCTGGGGCAGCTCTTTGGACAATGGACAATGCTCCAGGCTGGGAACCATCACAGTCTCCCCTAGCCCCATTCCACTGAGGTCAGTGGATCTTGTTAAGACCGAGACCCAGCTCTTGAAGGGAGCCCGCAGAGCTCCCAGGCTCTGAGCTGGGATATCTGTTATCTCTTCCAGAGAGGAGGGCTCTCCAGCCTCGGGCTGAGAACCAAGCCCGGGGACCCATCAATTTGATATTCATTCATTTTATGAAGAAGTTCGCATGTATAAAGTACTTGGCACAGTGCCTGGCACATAAAAGGTGCTACTTAAGTGCCCGTCTTCATCATTCATTCATCCTTTCACTCACTGTCTAGCTCACTCCATCACAGGCTGGTTTACAGAACTCCAGGGGGTGCCACTCCCATGTATGCAGGGGCCCTGTTCATTCCCTCTCTGAAGCCAGGCACTCGGCCTTTGGGCTTCACCAGCGAATAAAGAGAGGCCCCCTACTCCTGCCCCCACAGGGGTCTCATAGTCTGTAGCAGAGGAGACGAAGATACCTATAAACATCCATAATTCTGACATAAGGTAGAAAGCGAAAAATAGCCCCTACAAGAAAAAAATAGAAAGAGGAGGAGGAGGTGGGAGGAGGGGATCTCAGTTGCCTTCCTGGCTTGGGCAGGCAAAGTCAATAAGGGAAGAAGCATCAGAAGTGGAGAAATCCAGAAATCCTGCCCCACCTGCAGGGGGCAGCAGTGACCCATCTCCAGACAGCTGTGTCCGGGAAGGCGGCGCTAGGATTACCAGGTCTTCTGACTTTTTTTAAGAGAATCAAGAAATCCAAATTTTTTTGTGCTATATTCTGGTTTTTAAAAATATAGTGCAGGTCAATCAAAAGGGCCACCAGTTTGCAGCTCTGGTTTGAGCTCTACAAGAAGAAATCAATTCCTTCCCAGGGAAGGCTTCACGATGGCGTCTGACCCTGACCTTGAAGACTTGGAAAGATTGACATGCGGAGATGGGAAGAAAGGATCAATAGTGACCTTAGAGAGCATCCAGTTCATCTATTTCCTTTCACAAATTAGGAAGCTGAGGCCTAGGGACTGGGTCCTTTTGGTGGCTAGTTAATATGGGATGGGAAGTGGGGAAGAATTTGGAAGAGCAGGTTGGAGACAAATTGCGGAGGACCTTGAATGCCGGGTTAAGGAATCTGGGTTTGAGTAAACATGCATGCCTTAGAGCTAACACTTCTGAGTGCTTTCTATGCCAGGCTCCAAGCATCATCTCATGTAATCCTCACAATATGATTACTACCATCCCCATTTTGCAGATGAGAAAACAGGCTTAGAGAGTTTCACAAACTTGCCTAGTTCACACAGCTGGTGAGTGGCAGAGCGGGTACTCAGAGCTAGGCCTTTCTGACCCCCAAGTTTGTGTCCTTCACCACCACGTTCTACTGCAAAGAAAAACAGAGCAGTTGATCTTCGAAAGATGCTCCGTTGCCTATGCATATTTTTAATTCTCTAACTCGTTTCCTGCCAGAGCCCTGTTTCGTTTTATCGACTTGAAGATTAGGTTTCCACATTTCTTGAGGAGTCCCTCCCCACCCCTTCTTAAACACAGCTGTCTTTGGGGGTGGGAAGGAGGAGTGTTTTAAATGGGAGTTGTTTAACTAATTGCCAATTATCTCTGAATAGGGTAGGGTTTCCAACAGCTGTAAGGGATTTTGGTCCCCATCCATTGCCTACTGTTGCTGGTACTTGGAGTATGTTGAGATATTCTTGGCCTCTTGCTTCAAAGAGACAAACCAGGGCCTCACCCCTCCTCCATCCATGCAGACTGTCTCAGCCCTGCTCAGGGGGGCACCGACCATTTCTGACTATAAGAAGATGGTTCCAGACTCACTCTGAGTGCGAGTGGCTTTGTACTTGTGGGGGCTGAATTCTCCCCAGGACTTTATCCCTTCGCTAGTATTTCCCCATGCAGTTTAACATCTCTCTTGTCTGGAGGGTTCTTGCTTAAATAGGAGACCCGACTTTACCTCCTCCATCCTGAATCTAGCAGAAAGCTCAAAAGAAAATCTTCTAAGATGAGATGCCAGAAGACCCCAGTGTGATGGGTGATGTTAATTGTCCCTTCTGGCTCTGTCTGCTGGATTCCTGGGAACAGGCCGAGAGGCAAACCTTTGTAAATGTTAATCTCCTTATGCTTAACATATCACACTGTCTTTGAAGTTCCCAAACATGTTGACTCCTATCTTGGTTGAGAGTGTGTGGCCCAGACAGGCCAAATGCTTGTTTTGTCTTTCGTCTTCCTCCAGGAGGGCTCAATGATAATATGTTCACCTCCAGCTGAAACATGCACAAGTCCCTCTTGAAAGCCGGGTTGTGGGGCGGGGACAAGATGCAGCAACACTCAGGGCCACTACACCCCTATCCCCAGAAACCAAACTTAATTTGCGACATTTTCTCACCCAGGACCCACTGGATTCAAATGGATGACCCTGACTCTTACAAACTCCTCCCATGTTATAGGAAGGGGAAAAAAGGAAAGATTGTTAAAAATCCATCCATATTTGTATGGTTTAGATAATACTAGTTGCTGTAACAAATAAAACCCAAAATGTATAATGGCTCAAATACAATGGGAGTTTATTTATCCCTGATGTCAAGTCCAAAAAGGATGCTCCCGGTTGGAGGCAGCTTTCCTCCAAAGGATGATTCAGGAGCCTGATTCACTCCATCTTGCGGTCCTTTCCCCTTCAACGATGGTCTCCCAGGTGTCTGTGCTCATCTGTAAGGAGCTGTGGAGGGAGAAAGAGAGGGTGGTGAAGGCACACCCATTTCTGAACTGCTGGTGCCTGGACATGACACGTACCACTTCCTATCACGTCCCGTTGGCAAGAACTAGTCACATGACTTCATCTAGAAGAGAGGCTGGGAAGTATAGGCCTGGCTGGTAGCTGCTTCCCCCCGGGCAACCTATACTCTAGAAGTGGGAGCGCAAATCTTTGGCAGACAGTTAACCTCTCTGCCACATCCGGGAGCCGTGAGGAGATCGCTGTGATACAGGAGGAAGAGAAAGTAGTTGAGTTGGAGTCAGAAGACATGGAATTGATTTTAGAGTCTGACTATGTCCTTTTGGGTGACTCACTTCACCTTTCTGAGCCTCGGTTTCCCAAATCTGTAAAATGGAGGTAATGCAGAATGGGAAGAGAGAATAAGGTTGAGCATAGGATGTCCTGTCAAACATTCTACCTGTGGTTGTCAATTCAGTTTGGACCTTATAGTATTTCAGGAAAAATGTGATATAGTTGACAATTTATATGGATTTCAACTTTCCCTGAAAAAAAAAATCGAAAGAACTGCCAACACTGGGTCTGCATTCCTGCGTGGTGACAATTAGCTAGAGCCGGATGTAGAAAAGGTATCGCTCTGCAGTTCCCTGTAGGCCCACCACCCCCATGTGCCTGCTTCGCCCACCTACATGGCCTGGCTGTCCCCCGTCGGCAGTTAAGTTTAAGACTCCTGAGCTATATAAGTGTCATATATGTTAATGATGATGATGACTCTCGAGCTTTAGGAATGTTTTACTTCTGCTTTTCTGCTTTCCAAAGAATGTAGTCATGGCCAGACCTCCACCCCAGCTACAGAATCTTGTGCCTCAGCTTACTTAACTGATCAGCTCCAGAAATTTCTTATTCACAATGAAGGCCAATGTATATAATTTTTTTAGTTGTCAATTTTTTTCATCTTGGCAGAGCATTATGTTGTGATGCTCTGGATCTTGTTAATTTTCTGGGTCTTGTTAATTTACATAGGATAATGAGTGGGAATTCCTAGAGAAGGTTTTATTCCAGAACTCAGAGTCCTGTGAGTCCAGGAGTGTGATTAGGAAGTTGGCCTGCTGAGGCCAGTGCTGGGGAGGATGACTGACTGACAGCTGTGATTGACTGGCACTGCTGGTGATGCCAGGGGCACAGCTTTGTCAGGGCAGGCTGGTTATCTCCTGCCAAGGTCCACTTGGATACCACTGGGAAGGCCATAAATGAGCAATCATGGAAGCCTTTTAACAGTCTGTTGACAGAAGATAAGTTAAGAAATAGAGTTATATAAGACTGCAGGGCAGAGCAAGCAGCAATGGGAGAGAGAGGAGAGAGAAGGAGGGGGAGGAAGGAGGAGGAGGAGGAGGAAGAGGAGAATAATTCTGAGTATATTTATATTATTCAGGACAGGCTAAGTTATGCTGTTATAACAAATGACCCAAAATCTCAATGGTTTAAAACAACAAAAATTTATTTCTTGCTCATGGTACATATCCATCGAGGGTCAGCAGGGGGTCTCTGCTCCACACTGTCCTCAGTCTGGGACGCAGGTCGATGGAGCCTCTGCCATCTGGAACATCATTATGGGAAGGAAAGAGAGGGAAAGTGAATCATGCACTGACTTTTAAAGAGCCACCTGGAGGTGACACGTTTTCCTTCCTTTGCCCACAAAATTGCATGCCATGCCTCATGCAGAGTGAGTTGGGAAGGACAATCCCAACATCGGCCCAGGAGGAGAAAGACTGGGACGTTTGTGAACAGCCTTCATATCTACCTCTTAGAGCATCCTGGGATTCCGGATCTGGAAGGATTTGTAGGCGTTGGGACTCTTTGGGTTGGAAAAATAGAAGGTGAAACTCAAACTACTTTAATAAAAGGGAATTTATTGACTCACAAACCCAAAAGTCCAGCAGTAGATCTTTCTGTCTTCAGGCAATGCTTAATCCAAGGGCACAGAATCTCTAAAATCTGGTCCCTTTCCATCTCTCAGCTCTGTTCCCTCCCATGTGGACTTCATTCAAGGTTTCATAATCCGGGGTTCAAGTTCAATGGGAAAAGAAAGCCTCTCCTTCTCTTCAAATTTAATAAAAATTATAGACCTCAATCTCACTGGCCCAAATTGGGTCATGTGCACATTCCTGAACCAGTCACTGTGTCTGGGGGATGGACTGTTGGGCAGGCCTAAATCATATGTCTAGTCCTGGAACCAGAACCAAATAAACTTCATCAAAAGCATATGGACCTGGAGGAGAGGAGAGGTGGTTCCCGAGGGAAATTCAGGATACTGGACTAGAATAAGTGTCCAAAAATACACACAAATAAAATAAGACACGTCCACTACTGGATGTAGAGATCCTCCAACCCAGCGGTTTTCCATGTGTCATTTTGGAGGCGTGCTTCTGGGGCTGCCAGCGAAGATGAGGACAGGGTTCCTGCACTCTGTCTCCCTTTCAGCTAGAGCCACTGTGCTTTGTCTGTTAGATATATTAGGACTCCATGTAAGATTTCTTTGGAACCAAAAAAGGGAGTCCTTTGCTTTAAAAAAAAAAAAAGAAGAAGAAGCAGGGGCATTAAACATCACTGATCTTTGATCCCACCTCCTCATTTTACAAAAGAAGAGACTGAGATTCAGAAAGATTAGTAGATGTCTCCTCATGTCTCATTGGCTAGAATCAGTCACATGGCCACCTAGCTGCAAGGGAGGCCGGGAAAGTGAACCTCTGGCAAAGGAGACTGGAATTATCCCAACTGACCTAGGCATAAATGGCCCATCCCCTAGGGCTTGGCACATTGACACCCTAAATAAAGCTGGGGTTCCTTCAGGAAAAAAGAAAGAAGCGAATGGCTCTCAAGGAGCTGTCAGCCATGGTGGTATGAGTCTGATCTCACTGAAATTTCCTTAAGGCTAGGACTGGGCTTTATGCCTCTGTTTATTCCTCCAGTGGTCTGTGAAATGTGCCAGCAATAACTTCCTTTAATCTTCTCAACAATCCTATGTGGCAGTGGGTCATACACTAACTTTTAAAGTGTGTCTACCTGGAATAGACTCATCGCTATATTGTGTCCCATTTTACAGATGGATAAGCTGAGCCTCAGAGGCGAATTAAATACTCAAGGTCACACAGCTGGTAAGTTTTGCTTATCCCTTACTTTACACCTTTAGCATAGAAAGGGGCAGAGGACTGAGGAGGAGGGAGCTTTAAGCACAGACTTTTTACTACATAGGCGTTGACTGTAGAAAGATGGGAGTAGAGAATGAGAACACAGGCGTACCAGGCAGAGGCAACAGGATGCGCAGAGGCCCAGAGGCAAAATAGCGCCTAGAGATGGCAACAGCTTTACAGGTTTAGAGCATGAAGTTTGAAAGAGCATCGTACTCAGGAGTTTGGACCATGTGTGAGGACAGTAGAGAGCCATGGAGTATTTCCGGGAGGGGAGAGTGGTCTATCTTTATATGCAGTTGTCTATCTTCAGTAGGGAAACTCGGCTCACTGCAGGGAGCGGGACTAGAACTGGAATGCCACTGAGCAGGTGAGCGATGACGGGGCCTGGATGACAGTGACAGTGGTAGGAGTGAAGGGAAGTCGGGATTCAAGGTAAAAACTGGGCACGTTGATTCCACCAAATCTGCATCCAGATTTGGTGACCGGGGCTGACAATTTGGAGAAGATGGGAAAAGCTGAGACTGGCTCCCAGGTTGCTAGATGGTGGGGTCACTCGCTAAGGGGGGACACGTGGGAGGCGAGCGTAGAGGACAGGAACCCAGGCAGCCTGGCTCCCAGCCTGCACCCTTAGTCACAGTGAGCTCTGACTCCCCTGCACTTGTCATCCACCAGGGAAGGTCAGGACTCAGCACTGGGCCAGAGGCATCGCAGGGCCCCCAGTCGAGGTGAGGAAATCCCCTCCCTGGGTGTGGGTACACCAGAAGTCCCCAGTCCTCAAGCAGCCTGCAAAGAGCACTGGGTGCAGCTGAGCACTACCAGCCAGGAGCAGGAAGGGAGCTCATCCCTCACCGGGCTTTAGAGCCGCAAGGGGCCTTTGCTCCTCCCCTCCATCCGAGGGAAGACACCTGGACCCTCAGGTTCAGCTCAGGACTGACAGCGCGCCCGAGACAGATCCTGCTGGAGCTCTGGCAGGCACTTCATTACTTCTTCCACCCGTATCCTCAGAGAATCACCTGGTGCTCTCACTCCCATTACCCTGAAGCTAAGACTCTGCCTGGCACAGTGTTGAGGGAAAGGGTAGAAGGATAAATGATTTAAACACGTGACAAACTCGTCTTCAAATTTGCCTGGAAGAGTAAATGCCCCTGAATAGCTAAGTCAAATAGTTTTTTTTTTTAAAAAAAGCAAAAGTAAGGACTGCCCTACCAGATTTTAAGACACACTGCAAAGCCACAGCAAGACAAAGAGTATGGTACCGGCTCCAGACCAACAGACCAGGACAGCTCAGAACCAGATTATACATGCAAAGATGAAAGATCAGTTCAGAGCTCACAAAAATGTGTGCTTTTTGGAATTATCTTGTTTCCAGTCCCACACACAGGCCCTCAATATGTGACCAACGAACACACTGGCTTTGTGGGCAGTGCTAGAATGAATGACTTTCTAAAGCACCCCACAGACATGCTCACACATATCCCACCCAAACTCCCGGGACACAGATATTATCATCATTAATTTACTGTGGCAGAACTGAGGCTCAGAAAGGTTAGGCCACTTGCCCAAGGTCACACAGCTGGTACATGGCAGAGGTGGGACATAAATCCAGCTTTTCCTGACCCCAGAGCTGGTGCACTCTGCTGCCTCTTCCTCAGCAGCAGCCCCACATGGAGAGGAAGCAGTGTGGGCTGGAGCCATTACAAAAACCCTAGAAGCCTCTAGAAGCGCTTGAGCTCAATCTCTGAAGGGCAAACGGATTTAGACAGGTGACTGGGATGGGTTACTCTAAGGCAGAGGAAGCAGCTGGGAAAAGGGCTTTGGGAGTGACTGTTCAGCCAGTGTGACCACAGCACAAGACACCCATGGAGGGTCTGGGAAGACAAGGCCACAGCGGAGAGTGGACACAGAGAGAGAGGAGCTTTGAACTACACAGAGAGGAGCTGGGACTTTACTCTTTCTGAAATGCAGCTTGATTTTGTCACTCTCCTGCTCCTCAACCTTCCAATCGCTCCCCTGGCCTCCGTCTCCAGGCTAAGAAGGGGAGTGTGTGTAGATGGAAAGATGGGGGGAGAGCCTGGAGACACAGACCCATGAGGAGGCTGCTGTCACCGTCCAGGAGGGAGAGCACAGGGTGTGGAGGGGAGGGGAGGGTAAGAGCATGCAGTTTGGGGCCGGGTTTTGTGACGTGCGTGCCCCCACCCCACCCCACTTCCTACACTGCCCAGATTGAGGATCACGGCTTCCCTGCAAGATCAAATAGCATTTCAAGCTTAGCGAATAGCAGGTACCTTGTTCTACTCACAGCAGGACTGAGCCAGGAGCAGCCAGAAGAACAGCTAAGATCTAAAGCAGCAAAGAGCAACCAGCAGCTCCCTCCCAGCTCCATCGAGGCACAGAAATGAGAGGCAGACATTTCCAGGTTTATGTCTCACACTGACACCTACCTAGGCAAATAAAACTTTCAGTGCCTTAGTTTCTTCATCTGTAAAATGGGGATAAGAATAGTACCTCCTCCATAAGTTTGATGAGGCATACTGAGATGATGTGTGTGAACATACACCCACTTTAGTACAACCACTGGCATATACCAAGAACTTAACAAGGTAGCTATTATTATAGATAACAAAATAATTGTTTAGGTCATATGTTAACCCTTGAATGATGCAAATAGCAGCTTTTAGCCAAGGCATTGGTGCTGGAATTCTCAAACATCATTTATTTTACCCCTAAGATGGAGACACGGGCCTTATGACTAAGAAATGTCAGGTGAAAGAAAGTCCATTCCATTCCACTCAAGAAATTAGGAATTGTCAAGCCTCCTGCTATGAAGATGGCTAATTATAAAGAGAGAGAGAGAGAAAGAGGAGAGAGAGGGAGACGCACAGATAGTAAATAATGAAATCTCACATATTTCCCTGGTTTGAAGTACTGACTGCTATAAAAAAGAAAGCAAAGGAAAGGAAAATCTGTTCTACCTCCACAAGCCCCTGCTTGTGTGACAGAAGTCCACAGTGTCACCCCCAGGACTTCTCATTACTCAGCAGTTTTTGGAATGAGTGATTGATGCAATTAAAGTGATTGGTAAAGAAAGACTCAGTTACCAAGGAACAGATGAGTCAGCAGAAAGTTTAAGTAATGAAATAATGTTCCAAGGAGTGATTCTTAAAATAAGCTTTTTTTTTTTTTTTTAACTCTAGACACCTTAACTATTGCTGATCAGCAAAAAGATGTGAGGTAGTTGAGAACTGGGCGAAACACACTACGCAATTTTAGAAATTCTCAGATGAAGTCACTTTCAACAACATCAAACCGTATTTATCAAGTAATAATGGTAAGAGCTTACATTTGGAGAGTCAACCATGAGTTTTGGTGGGCTTTGGTTACATTATCTCATTTAATCCTCAAGTCTGAGGTAGATACTGTTAATATCCCTGTTTATAGATGAGGACACTGAATTTCAGAGAAGTTAAGGAACTTTCCCAGGGGTGCACAGCTAGGCAAATGGCCCAGATGGGAATGGAATCCAACCAGTCTGGCACCAGAGTCCACCTTGTTTAGATTCTCCGTCATTTGACCTGGCTCACTAACACACCCAAGATAACAGAGTACGGGCAGGATTTGAACTCACATCTGTCTGCCGCCAGAGCTGTTTCAAAATTCATATTTCTGTGAGAAAATACAAACAAGCATGTTGGCTTGGGACCCATCCATTTGTTTTCGTTCCATCAACATGTACTGAATGCCCAGGACACACCAGGCTTTGGGCTCTACGTTGGTGCTGCAAAGATGACTGGGGCTAGGAGACCGCCAGGAGGGGATACAATGGTCCATCCACAGGTGAAAAGCTCAGACTAGTGCAGGGGAGGGAAGGCAATCCGACGGGATCCCTCAGAAAGATCTTCGGGACTTGGGGAGCAAATGCATGTGGGGTATGTTTCTAAAGTCCTTCCAGTGGGTGGCCAGATGAAGGAAGGGAAGAGGTCTGGGCTTGGGGTCAGGGTAGGAATTGTAGGGGGTGACTTCAGTTTGAACACATTGGGACATTTTGAATTTGAGTTGCTTGTGGCCTGGAGATACACATTCAAGCCGTCGGAGGTGTGGCCCAGAGCAGCGGTGAGAGCTGGGGCTGGATGCTGAGGCAGGTGTGCTGCAGCACCGCAGAGGGTCCTGGCAGGCCTTCCAGGGCAGGTGGGGGAGGGCCTAGCTGATCAGCAAGCTGTGCCGAGGTCCCCGCCCAGGGAGAAAAGAGAGCCGAAAGGGACGGGGGTGGGGATGACTTTGAATGACATTACAGTCAGGAACCCAGCAGCCCCCTACTCGTCAGCACTAAACAGTCAGCGCATGTCCCTGTGGTTGGCCTCCAGAAGGACGGCAGTGGGATGGGAACCCCGCACCTGTAAGGGACTGCTGGACAGAAAGCTCTCACAGGGAGATGGCACCCACCCTCTCAAGCAGCATCCCCCCAACTCGTCTCCGAGCTGGAAGCTCCAGCCCCCCTCTCCCCCTGCAGAAGGAAAGGATAAGGACTAGAGTCCTCTGTGGTGTCAAAAACCATATTGGGTGGCAGGTCTTGGCCTCTTACCCCAGTGAGTGAGCCCCCAGACAGGACAAAAGGGTCTGGCCCTGCAGAACGAGTGGGATGCAAGGAACAATAGCTCAGCAGGTTTATGAAATCCTCCCATTTTGCCCCCTCCAAGCACGCCCTGAGATGAGGGTTAGAGCGCAAGGGATTTATTAAGAAAGGGGCGTGCGGGAGCAGGGTGGGGACGCGGAGGCAGCCACACTGGCTCTGTCCCCAGCCAGCTGCGCCATCTTGAGCAAGTTGCTTCACCTCTCAGGGCTTCGGCTCCCCTCTCTGTAAAGTGCGCAGTTACCATCTTTCCAAGTGTGCTAAGCACATCTCTGGGGAACGCGGATGATTCTGGGTGGCGGAGAAGTGACGCTTGCGTGGCCCACATGACTTTGAGGGCAGCCTGCAGAGCTGAAGGAGTCGGTCTAGGGAAACCTTGAGGGGCACACAGCCCCTGAGAGATGCCAGTCGCCTTCAAAGCCCAGGAGAAACAACTTTATTGAATTAATTGGTTTTTCATAATTGTTTTCTGTTGATGGCAAGTGATAAAAGATTTTCGCTTACAGTGGCAGTCTAAATATTCCTTTCAAAATTAGTAAATGGTGACAAAATTCGAGGGAAACTCTTCTGTAAATAGCAATTTCAATATCAGAGGCTATGATAGGATGTGGAGGGTGGGGCTCGAAGGAGTAAGTTTTGAGGAACATTCAGCAAAGAAATGGCTCATTCCTCGCAGTCTTGAGTGCTCTGGAGCCTTCCCAGACATCCCTCCTACAGGTTCTAGGACCTGTCAGGCATTTACCAGATTAAAAGGGAAAATTAAAAAGAAAAAAGAAAGGAAGAAAGAAAAAAAAATCTGGAGAGAGAAAGAACTCCACCGACCAAAATAAACCAGGCCAACGATTTTTCTGCCACACTCTTCCTAACAGCAAAGAGGTTGTGTTTATTCCAAATGAGCCCTTTTTTCCACCTTGCCACTAATCCACTTTTTTATGTGATCCAGGAAAATCAGTCCTCAACTACCAATGAACATCTTTGCACGTATGAGTATTTGGAAAAAGAGCCACCTATGACCACAGGGTTTGGATTTAGATGTTGGATACAAATAGAAGGCACACAAAACTAACAAACAAACAAAAAAAACCTTGCGGTTTGGATCTAAAAAAAAAAGTCTCAGAAATGACAACTGTGTGGTAAGTCTGATGTCAAACCGTGTTCGCTGGGAAGGCGTCTGGGCTGTTCTGGAACCGTGAGGGTATTTGGAATCCGGGCTAACAGATGTCTCACTCTGTTTGAAAGATGTCAAGATGCTGTTCCTAAGGGCCTGTGGGTTCCCCTGGGGACAAAAGCCACTGATAGTTTTACAGAAAAAAATCCCCAAGATGACGACCATATATATAACACAAAGACTCAAGAAAAGGGTTGAGGGAAAAACAGTCAGGCTGAGACATCAAAACAAACAAAAAAAGAAATTCACAATGAATGCATGAAAGACCCATGATTCTGGGCCTTGCCCCCAACCCAAATCTTTGTTTGACAGGACTTTCTCTGTAAAATGATGGGCAAAGGAATATTAATTTTTGCTTGTACTATATGAGATAATTGTGGGTGGGCAGACAGTGGCTTCCAGCAGGAGAAATGAGAAATCTTTTCAGATAGCAATTATTTAGGGGAAAAAACCACTCCCCAGCAGGGGCAGCCGTCCCAGTGCCTCCTTGCTGCTGAGAGTGGGAAGGACTGGTCCACTCCTGGCTCTTCCCTCATCTGTACTTCATGCACGGAGTCCCAAGGAGGCAGCGGGCCTCCAGCAGCATCCGAGGAGGGCTAAGATGTTTCTTAGCCCAGCCTAAAAATATCTCCCTTGACAGCCTGTCACAGTGTCTGAGATTCCACCATTATAAATTCATTCCTCTCTGTTAAGGCATTTTGTTTCAGGAGCTCTCTGTTGAAATACAGATATCCTGGAGAATTGGGCTTGGGTGAGGCAGAGGGAGAACGCCGCCTAGGAGTCAGGAGACCTGGGCTTCCGATCTGCTTCTGCCTGGAAACTCACGTGAACTTGGGGAAGTCGTTTTCACTTTCAGAACCTCAGTTTCTCCACTGGTTAAAAAAATAAATAAAAACAGAAATTAAAGGAGCGATGTGGGGGTCAGAGAACACTGAGATCTCTGGTTTCAGGAGGAAGGGTCTGCTCCCTCTTGGGTTTGTGCTGGACTCTGTGGACTCGGCCACCAGATACCCAGCATGGCCAGGAGTGCCAAGGGACTGGGGGGTCTCCAAGCCAACCAACCCAAAGGGCAGGTTGAAGAGCATCTTACTTCCCCCCCCTCTGAAAAAAAAAAAAAAGACCCCTGCTCCTCCATTACTGTTTGACATCTCAGCAAATGGCACGCTCTCCACCCTGCTGCACCATGCCCCTGGGTGCTCAGGCCCAAGCCACAGACGCATCCGGAACCCCCCTCCTCTCGTCTCCCACTCCAATCCATCAGCAAAGCCTGTTGTCTCTACCTTCAACAGGTAGCCTGAACCTGACCACTTCTCCCCACCCTCTGGCCACCACTCTGGTCCAAGGCAGCATCACCTCCTCCTGGATTCTCTATCAGCTTCCTAACTGGTCCCTGCTGCTCCTCATGGCCTCCCTCCCCGAGTCTTAGCTCCTCATACCTGAGAATGCCTTTAAAACATAAATTACATCCTGTCACTCTTTTCAAAACCCTCATTCTCTTCCCCCTCTCTCTCTTATCATAAAACCCAGAGATCTCAGCAGGACCTACAAGACCCCATACAACCTGGCTTCGCCTTGGCCTCATCCCCTCCCATGAAGGTCTCCCTGCTGTTGCCCAAACCTGCTCCCACCTCAGGACCTTTGCACTTCCTATTCCTTCTACCCAGAACTTGCTCTCCCCAGATATCTGCAAGGCCTATTCCCTAACTTCTTTCAGGTCTCTGTTCAAATACCACCTCCCTAGGGACACTTCCAAGACTGCCCTCGCTAAAAGAGCACACGCCCTTCATGTCCTTACCCACCTTAATTTTTCCCTTAACACTCATGACCTGGATATTGGGATAAGCCGTTATCACACTGGGTTGTCTTCTTTCTGTCTCCCCCTCTAAAATGTAAGCTCCCAGAGGGCAGGGACTTTGTGTTGCTTATCGCTGCATCATCCATCGGCACAGAGAAGAGTGCTTCTGGGATATCACAGGTGCTCAATCAGTACATGTTGGAGGAAGGGAAGGGAGCAGCTTACGTGGAATGGCACTGACATGGAGGCCAGCCTCAGCATTCCACTGGAGAGGTCAGTGCCGGGGTCTTTCCAGCAGGGCGGGGTGTCCTGGGGGGTCAAAGGAAGAGCCGACTGTTGGGAGATGAGGGGCGGCACTGCGGGGCTGCAGGCGGGGAGGTAGAGTCCCAGCTGGACCGATAAGTTCAGGGGCTGCAGGTTCTGGAAGGAGACCAGGGGAAGGAGTTGAAAGGCCCTTGTGGACAGATTCCAAAAGACAGAGCCACAGACCAAGGGGGTTATGAGCAGGAGGAGCTCTGAACTGTCCTGTGGACTGACCTGACATTGGATTCTACCCCCAGGCAGGTCGAGTCATCTCCAGAAAGCTCAGCTCGGATCAGGCCGCTCCCCTGTCTAACAGCCTCCCCAGGCGCCCCAGTGTCTTCCCATCAAGCACCAGGGAGTGACGTAGCCAGAGCAGGCGGAGGGTAGGAGGGAAGTGCTAAGGGACATCAGCCATTCTGGTGGGATTCTCCCCAAGTCAGAACCCAAATCCTCTGTCTTCAATGGCTACCGCTTACCCAGGGCCTTGGCTAGTGTCCACAGTGGAGTCTTAAGAGAGCATGACCCTAATAACTATACTGAAGGGCAACTCTGTGCCACCCACTAGTTAACACCCACCCCGTGTTAGAGATGAGGTTCAGTGAGGTCATTTGATCTATCCAAGACACACAGCTTAGTAGGTTGCAGAGGTAGGACCGAGCCACCAAGGCCCAAGCACCCAACTAGTAAGCCTTAACGTCTCTGGACAACAGCGCACGTCTCCATCTCCACGCTGCCTGGGGTGCTCTGGTCACAGTCAGTTCAGAGAGGCCTTCATCCGCTCAGGGCCTGCAGCCACAGGAGCCCGGGCCTCCCCCAGGCCTGAGCAGCCGGCCCGCAGGGGGCGATGGCGGCACGGCTGGAGCCTGCGCCCCGAA
The DNA here is from genome assembly GCF_021613505.1 of Equus quagga. NCBI lineage: Eukaryota > Metazoa > Chordata > Mammalia > Perissodactyla > Equidae > Equus > Equus quagga. The sequence goes on along the minus strand of NC_060279.1, from coordinate 51,373,933 downwards.
TCCGGGCCCTTCGGAGGAAAGCAGCTAAGGTCAAGGAAAGCGCCCCGCGTCCACGCCTGATGCTGGGGGAAACCCCTGCAGGCGCTGAGCCCCGGAGGCCGGACCCCAGCTGTGACGAGCTCCGCAGCCAGGCCACGGTGCAGCCCAGAGCTCTCCAGCCCTTGTTTGATGAGCAGCGGCCAATAAATTCATTAATCATCATTTTATGCCTCATCAAACCCCCTCCAAGCCCCTCCATGGGAGTTACACAAATTAGCCCCTGAAAAGACAGTAATTTCAGTTTAGCGAGGTAAGTGCTTTCTGATGGGCTCCGCGCACGGAGCTCTCCTGACAAGCCAATCCATCAGCGCGTTGGGGACGGGACGCGGCCGGGCCTCACCCGGCCCTCCCAGCCCTGCCTGACCTAGTCTCTGGGGACTACCTGGCGAGGGTGTCCGTCTAGGGCGCCCCCATTCCCAGGCTTCTTTGCACCCATGCTCCGCAGGTCGTCTCGTCCAGCCTCTGGTCCTCGCCCACCCCGACCTCCTCCCCAGACCTTCTGAACAGAAGAGAAACTTCGCGGGAAAAACCGAGGCCCCAAACTGGCAACGAACTTGAGGGTGGCGGAGGAGGACGCGCGGGCGCTGAAGTTCGGCACTCCAGCCCCGGGGAGGAAAGAGCCAGGCAGCTCTTTATCCTCTTAATGTCTGGATGTCGGGGTTCCGCGACCCCTTGAAATTATTGAAGGGCTGTGTGTATTGCGTGCCTGCATTACAGGAGGGAGGGAGTTATCCATGGCTTCCTGCGGATTCTCAAAGAAACCCCAGGCTGCAAAAGCCGGCCGTCAGGGAACAGAGAAGAGGATCCTTCCGTCTAAAGAGCGGCTCCACGGGGCCCTAGTGGCCCACGTGGACGCGCCTAGTGTTTTTCATGGCCCTCACGTCTTTCTGAAACCACCACCTGGGGTGAAAGATGATGCCTGGGGAGGTGAGCAAGAAAGGCTTTTCTATCGAATGGGCCCGGCCGGAATGGCTCCAGCACCGGGAGTTGGATAAGAAAGGAGAGGGGAACAAGCCGGAGAAAATTGTGCGAGGGGTGAGGTATTTGCAAGCGCTAAGCCAACGCCGCGTCATCTCCCTTTCCTGTCTCAGTGCACAGAAGGCGCCACGGAGACCCTACCTGGCGGGCAGGGCCCACGCAAAGGAGGTCGACGAGGAGGCACAGCCCACACCGCGCTGGCTGGCCAGCGCGCGCCGGCCGCGGAGAGCTCGAACGCCGAGCACGGCGCATCCCCTTCATTAGCTTCCCCTCCACGCGGCGCTGCATGCCTCGGAAAATAAGTTAGCAAACGGGGAGCCGTTTATCTCTTTTATCTTGGGGCCTGATCCAATTAAATAAGTGCACATTTACATTTGCATCCATCAGGCGGGAGCGCTGAGAGCCCGGGGTTTGCTCGGAGCAAATAAAAGCAGATTTCACTGGGAAAAGTGTCGTCTGGGCGCGCCGGGCTCGTCCGGGAGCCGGAAACGAGCGCGGCGGGGCGGGCGGCCTTGGGGACCCAGGACCGGGGCCTGTGGCGGACAGGAGGCCAGAGACCCTCCAATGGCCGGGAGGGGCCGGCCAGCGCAGGGGATGCAGCCAGAGCTGCATCCCCGCCCCTGAGGAGATCATCTTTTAGGCCACAACCTGGGCCCCGCCTTGTGCCCGGGATCCCAGTCGCATTTAGCGCGAAAACGAACAGGAGACCAGCTCCGGCCCGGTCACAAACGGAGACCCGCGGAGTGGGTCTAGGGACAGTCCTGCAACTTTGGCCAGTGTGGGAGGAGGGCAGGCGGCAAGGTCCCAGTCAGGCCCGATTTTCCTCCTGGTCGATGGCGGAGTGGTGACGGAGGCGAAAAGGCAGGCCACGGGCGCGCTCCTGCTTTCCCCCCATATCCCTGCACCAGAGCAGACCAGTTGATAGCACCCGTTAGCGCATCTGCGGGGGTGAAGGGGGACGCCCAGGGGAGCACCTCCTGCTTTGCCACGCCGACCTCAATAAAGGTGCTTTCGAAATAGGAGGGTTTGAAGAATTGGAGAGTAGTTTTGTTTGTTTTTCCTTTGTCTATAGATGTCCAACCCACAGCCCGAAAGACAGAGACGGTCTTTGGGGGCGCGGTTGCGCTGTAGACCTGGGATGCGCCAAACCGCAAATGGAAACGGCGCGGGGTCCAGAGCCCGGGCGTGGACAGGCCGGCAGAGCCGGAAGCGCGTGCACCTGAAGCCAAGCGGAGCACCGACGCGCCGCCCGGCTGCGCACGGCTGCGGCCCCCACCGGCAGGCTGTTCCCGTCGTCGGCGTATTTCTCAATTGCTTGCCGCCCGGTTTTCGAGGCTGTGCCAAGCCGTGGCAGGAATCCGTAGGGTTAAACCTGTTCTAGTCGCGGGCGCTGCTCTCCAAATCCCCAATGCTAACTGGTCCTGGGTCCCGGGCCGCAGCGAGTGAGGTGACAGAACAGTTTAAGTCTGACCCCTCTTGGGGTTCAGAACTAGAGCCGGGCGGTGGGTGGGGGGCATAGCCGGGTCTCGCCCAACTCCCGCTCTCTGTGAACCGCGTGGCGCCCGGGGCCCAGTAGGCGGCGCCCTTCCTAAACTGCATTGGCGCCGGCCTCCCTCTCGGGAGCGCAGCCACATTCCTTTCTCTTTGGGCGCTTTGCAAAGCGCTATTCGGTGCTGGTGCCTCCTCCAGCGTTGGCAGCTAGTTGTGGGGGACAGGTGGGCTGGGAGGCACGGCCCGTTCTGAAACCGCACGCACGACCCTCCCCTAACCTTCCAGGCTCGAAGAGCTGCGCGCACCACGCGGAACGAGAGGCCCCGAGGGGTTTGCAAACCAGGAGGCCTCGATGCAGGCCCCGCACCCAGGCGGGGGAAGAACATTTCGCACGCTGGCACCCCGAGCCAAGGAGTGGGAAGCTGAAGGCCCCCTTCCGCAGCCTCGCCTCAATGTCCGCGTATGCGTCCTCGGGACCTGGCTGGGGCTCCTCGGCCCCAAATCCCATGAACTGATTGGGCCCCGCAGAGAGGGGTAAGGGAGGGACCCAGCGCGCCCCCAGTTTGGCGCTGCCTCAGGGGGCTGACTGCATAGACCCTACTCAGTGATCCTGCAGCCCCTGCTGCCAGGGATTCAGCGCCTCCTAGTCCCTGAGTGCCAAGCTAGGCGCTCCTTGAGGGCCGGAACCGGCGCAGCCAAGCGCAGGTGGCAAACGCCGGCGCAGCCCCAACACTGAGGTGTCTCAGGCGCTGCTTCCCGCAATTTCCGCGCGCCAGTCCAAGCCTAGGAAAAACTCCGACCCCAGTGCCTCCAGGACACATCGCCTTCGAGATGGCCCAAGACGCGGCCAAGCGGAGGCTCGAGGCGGGATTTGGGGCTGTAAAGACACAAAACTACTTCTGGGATTAAAGGCGGGAGGCAGTTCTTAAATGCCCGAACCCCGATCTGCCCGGCAGGCCTCCCCCAACGTGAGAAGTCTCTAGACACCAGAAAAGCCACTGGCCACCGCAACCCAGCTCCGCAAAGGAGAGAACCTGAAACTTAATTGGGGGCTTGTTCTCAAGATGAAGTACGCAAAGAAAACCGTAGACCCTGCCGGGGCCAAGGGCGGAAGGATGCGAGCAGGGGGCAGCGACCCTGGCACAGCCTGCCAGCCCCTGGCGGTTTCGCTCCCAGCCGGGAGGCTCCTCGCGCCGCCCCTCGCTGGGGAGGACCGCTGCGGGCTCCCCGGCGCGGTCCCCGTTCCCAGGCGGCCCCCGGGCGCTCGGCTGCCAGCCCCGGCCTGTGGCGAGCAGACTCGGGAGGCCCGCGCCGCGCCATTTGCATATTCCGGGGAACACAAGGAGGCCTGTAATTTTCTTTTCAAAATCGTTGGGCAGGGTTTAGGGCCAGTGCTTCCAAAACCCCGCAGAGCTGATGTCGTCCTTAAACTCTCTCTTAAGAGAAGGGGACTGGCCTATTCTTCTGACTTTTCTAGAAGACAAGGTGACTCCTGGGGCTGCATATTCAACAGGGGGGAAAAAGCTGATTGTGAATGAGGCTGTCAGGGGGTGGACGGAGGGGGCTGGGGCGCGGGGGGTTGGGCGAGTCATCTCTGGAATTCAATTGTTTAAAAAAATCATTTATAATTAAAGGGACAAAATAAAATACGATCGTCTCATGCATATTTAATCATTCGCACTTCCAGCTTTGAAATCATTTTCCCTGCGTGAATTTTCTCACTAATTTAAACTCTGAAGTCGACTGCTGTTCGCAAAAACATCTGGACAATGCAGCTTTCAAACTTCTTTAAATTCGTATAAGCTAAAGGAGACCCGTTGCAGGTTTGAAAAAAAAAAAAACTAGCAAAAGTAAAAACTCCGGTGAAGTTTGGGGTGTGTTTAAAAAACCAAGTAGGGTTAAAGTAATCTTGAGTACAAATGCAAATATGTGCATTTTGATTTAGCCTAATTAAACCAGTGTTATGTGCAAACACATTCTCTCTACACTCAGGCTTGGGTTTAATAGAGCAAATTAATTCCCCGCGCTGGAGTAAGTTTTTGCTGGAAACCCTCCCCTCCCCCGACCACCGAAAATTTCCCACGAAGTGAAACCTGTCCGCGGTTCCACATCTTGGGCGCAAAACAGAGACGCGAGCACGGGCAGTGCTGGCGGGCCTCGGCGCGGGGCGCTGCCTCCTCCTCATTTGGGATTGAGACGCATCCTGGCTTTTCATTTTGAGATGAAATGTGCGGGATTAAAATGAGAAAATAAAACCTCAAAAATACTTTCGTAGCTACTCGGACTCGCATCTGACACGAGAAAAGTGCTAAAGCGACGACAAGCCTGCTAGAGTCCACAACGGCCTCATTATCCAGGCAAACGTCCTCGAACTTTTGAATGCCACTTGTCCAAAAAGGGGCCCCTGGTGGGGGGGCCGGGGGGTTCTCTGGGTTCCTGCGGGCCTCCCCACGCTTCCTCCAAGCGCCTGGGGCGCCCCACCGCCCCCCGCCCCCTTCCGCCGTCTCTCTCTCCAGTCTCCGAGTCTGCAAAGTGCAGGCTTGTAATTCAGGACAAGTGTGACACCTACCTGTGAAAGGGGGGAACCGTCCCCTCGCTGGTCCCGCAGTTCCAGCCCCGCGGCTGCGCGGGGCTCTACGGGGCCGCCTACCATCCGCACCCTCGCGGATGGAGCATTTACTAACTTAATCAAATCCAACGAGGAGATCAATGCCCAATTTTGAAGGGGTAGAGAAGACAGTGACTTGGGAATGCCTTCTCCTTGGCATCCCCTACCGCTCCCCGCTCGCATTAGCCCACAGCACCTTTGAAATAGTAATAAGGGCTAAATCCGGCATAAAATCGAACTCATTAGCAAAGTTCACCAGCTGATTGCTTTGCATAAAACACGACACTGATTGGAAATAATTAGGTTAAGCGATGGAGCTCGGGTGGTGCGTGTCCCTAGCTGGCTTTGCCATCTTTTCTCCCTCCTGGGCACACACTTGAGTCTCTCTCCTCCTTCCTCCACGGTCCAGTCTCCCCCCAGCAGCCCGCATCAGTGATCCAAATCTGCACTCCGGGCAGCGCCAGGTTCCCGGGAGCTTGCAGCCTAATTATGGCCTCCCCCTGGCACACTGAGGTCCTGTAGAAGCTTCGATTCTCCACTTCGAAAAAAAGTTGCAGTTCGCACCTTTTGTCCAAGGCGACGGACAGTTTATTGAGGCTTCTAAAAAGTAATGAGTGGCTCTGATTATGTTAAAATCTCTTTTAATTAAATATTTTGCATTTTACAAAGGCGGCTGCAGTTTCTTTGATTTTTTAAATCTAAGAGTATAACCTGTTTCCTTTCTGTAATAATACTTTAGCTCATACCCAGAAAAATCAATAGGTGTAAAAAATTAAATTAAACTTGTATTTTTAAACTATGAAACAGTTTTGGGGGAAACACAAATGTATATATTTATATTACAAAAAAACATTAAATGCCTGTACAGGTGTCTTAATTTCATAATTTACTTCAAAGATACTGAATTATCAATTTAAATACAAAAATGCTACATTAAATATACAGAATAAGATTTAATACAAACCTTTTTTTTAATTTTTCTTTTCCGTTGGTTAAGACATTTTTCTGCGTGTGGAGATGTTTACATTTTTATGTCATTCACCTCCACGAACTATAAACTTTTTAATAGGAGGGGGAGTTTTGTTTTTCTCTCTCGTTGATGGAAAAATAACTGCCAAGGCCATGTTTTTTTAATAAATTAGGAAAGTCCTGGACCGACGCAGCCCGCGTTAAATGTCGGACATACCTTTCTTCAATTCATAGGGAGAGTCTTTGCACAGGTCTAGCTGGGACTGGCTCCGCAACATTTTCGGGTCTTTAGCCAAAGCGTCCGCTCGGTTCAACACGGTCTGGTTTAATCCATTGAAATGCGAGCCCGGACCGGTTGTGGGGCCTGGCCCGGGCCCCGGGTGGCCATGAAGGTGTCCGAAGGACCCATAGTTCGTGTAGCCGGGATAGAAGGGCGCCGTGTAGTAGAGGGGCCGGGACAGCACCGTCCCGCCTGGAAAGGGGCACTGCGCCGAGGGCGAGCGCGAAGGCGCCGGGGCGGGCGACGAGCGGCTGCCTCCCAGGGCCTGCCCCGCCACGGGCCCGGGGCACGGTGGGCATGGAGAGCCCTCGCTCCCGCCGCCCCCGTCCTTGACCTTGTCCGAGGATGTGGCGATCTCTGCCAGAGACCACAGTTTGGGCTTGGCAAGCACCGCCTGCGGCGGCGGCGGCGGCGGCGAGTGTATGACCGAGGGCCCGCCGGGCCCGGGGGGCAGCTCGCCCGCGGCGGGGTGCGGGCCCGGAGCCTGCGCGCCCGGCGGGTAGTGAGGGGCCGGGTCCTCGGCCAGCCGCGAGGCCGCCGGCCCGGCCGGGGAGGGCCCGCCGGCGCGGGGGGGCGCGGGCAGCGCGTCGAGGCGGCCCTCGGACGGCGGCTCCTTCGAATCCGAGTCGCTGAGGCTGCCCTCGGCCTCCTTGCCGGCGGGGGTGGGCGGCCCCTGCAGCCGTTCGCAGCCCGAAGCCGCCTTCTGCTCCGCTCCTCCTGCGGGCGAAACCCAGGCCGTCAGGGCGTGGAGGCCGCGCGGCGGGGCCCAGGTCCCCGCCCACACAGGCAAAGACCCCTGCCCCCATCCTCCAAGCCCTGTGCGCCCCCTCGTCAGGCCCCCCTGTTCCTTCTTACTCCCGTTCAACACTCCCTTTCCCGTGTCCACCAACCTGCTTCGGGACCATCGGGGTCGCCCTTGTCCTCGGGCTTCTGGGGCTCGTCCTCGTCGTTCTTCTCCAGATCAATGTTCTCCTCCTCTTCCTCGTCCTCGCTGCGGTTCCGCGGCGTCCACGTCATCTTGTTCTCCTTCTTGAGGCGCCGGCGCGCGTTGGCGAACCAGGTGGACACCTGGGTGAGGGTCATCTTGGTGATGATGGCCAGCATGATCTTCTCGCCCTTGGTGGGGTAGGGGTTCTTGCGGTGCTCGTTGAGCCAGGCCTTGAGCGTAGCGGTGGCGTCTCGCGTGGCGTTCTTCCGGTACGCGGGGTCCCCGTAGGGATACGAGCCCAGGGGCGCCGCGTATGGGTGGTACCCCAAGGAGCCTGCCATGCCCGGTGTATGGTCGTAGGGAGAGCCCTGCAGGCAACAGGCGAAGAGAAGGTGAGCGTGGGCCGTGGTCCCCAGTGCCACCTGGGCTACCCAGGCACACTTTCCCTGCGCCCAGGGATCTGCCGGCTGCGAGGCCCCAACTCTGGCTTCCCCCGAGGTAGGGCTGGCAGGCTCAGACCCAAGGGGAAACCCTCCTCCTCCTCGGAAGGCAGCGGGGGCACCAACTCCTGAATCTGGTCCTTCGGGGGCGCTTGAAGTCCTCCTGGCCTCCGCGGCACCCTGTTGGTCCCCGTCTGCCTGGGCACGTCCGTCCCCCGTGCGCAGATCCGGCCACCGAGGCCAGGCCCTCCACCCAGAGAGAGGCCTGGGCAGCGGCGGCGACTCTGCGCTCCGCGCCCGGGTGGCTGCACGTTAGGCGCAAGGCGGGAGAACAAGGGAAGTCAAGGCATTTTTTCCCCCACAGAGAAAGGCAAACGAAAAGCTAACTCTTGTCCCGGGACTCCCACCCCTCCAAAAACGTTACCCAAAACCGAAGCCACGGCGCTTTCCCAGAAAGTGTACCCGGCCGAAAAATCCCGGATGCACCGCAGCGCGGCCGACTTTTCAGAAATTTAATACCTCCAAATCGGATTGCGAAGATAGGATTACGGATTTGCAACATTTTGGAGGACTAATTAAAGGCGAGGCCAAACACATTTACATCGACTTAGCACGCTTCTGCTCAGATTTCGGGTCTATTTCTTTTGAGCTACTTTTCCAAAATGGCAAAACCAAAAAAATTAAGTGAAATAAAATTTGCAGGGCGGCCTGGAGCTCACGTTTGAACCAAACGCTGCTCTTTAATTGCAGCGAGCTCTCCCCAAAAACCCCTTCCAGCCAACTCAGCGACCCGAGCGAGACGCGGCTCTCCCCTCCGAGCAACTCCTGAGCCCGGGGCCCGGGCGACGCCGAGCGAGACAATCGCCCAAGTTTGCAGGGGCCTCGAGGCCTGGCGGGGCGGTCCGGGGGGCGCCGAGCCCGTGTGCCCCACAGTCCCCGCCCGCCCCGCGCGGCCCCCGCAGCCCTCGCCCGCCGCGGCGCCCGCTCACTCACCACGTACGAAGAGAAGGCGGCGGCGGCGGCGGCCGCGGGGTCGGCGCCGTACTGGAGGTGCGAGTTGTAGCCCGGCGAGGGCGCCGTGAAGGCGGTGGAGCCGGCGTAGGGCGAGAACGCGGAGCCCGACGACGAGCGGCCGAGCTCATCCGTGCGGGGCCCCGAGATGACGCTGGTGCTGTACGCCGGGCACGAGTAGAGCGCCAGCGAGGCGGACGGCTGGTACAAGTAGCCCTGCGGGTAGGACATGGCCACACACGGGCATGGGGCGCGCCGCGCCGCGGCCGCCAACGAGCCGGGCGGCGCCCTGCGAGGGCGAGCGGGCGGGCACCTGGCCTCCGGCTGCCCCGGGCCGCCGCTCCTCGGGCCCCGGCTCCGGGCTCCGGCCCGCGGCGCCTCCTCGCTCGCTTCCCGCGCGCCTCCGGCTGCGACCGCCGAGCCCGCTCCTCTGCGCGCCTCGCTCGCCCCGGCTGGGTTTCCCCCCCTCCCTTGCTGCTTTCTCTTTTTCCCCCTCGCTCTTTGCACTGGGGGGCTCTGCTTTTGGCTTCGCAAAGGTCCTGCCAAGATGCTAAGTTGGAAATTGAGGATTCTGACGCCTTGTGCGCGCCTGAAGCTCCTCCTTCCCGGGGTGTAGTCGGTGGGAGGACTGGCAGGAGCCTCTGGGCGGCCGCAGCCAACCCGGCCGCCAGGCGCGCCTCGCCCTCTCCCTCTTCCTCTCCGGCTCCCTCTCCCGCTCGCTGGCGCTCCCCTCGCCCCTCCCTCGCGCCCGCCTCTCCTCCGCAGCCCTCCTTTCCCCCCTCCTCTTTTTCTCCCCCCTCCCCTCTTCTCCTCTCCCCTCCCCTCCCCGTCTCTCTCGCTCTCTCTTTCTCTCTCTCTCTCTCAGACTCTCGAGCGCCGGCCCCAGGATGACAATCACATCCCAGGCGCCCCGATCTCTTCCAACTTTCCTCCCCTGCTCATTTGGGGTGGAGCGGCACTTCCGACGCACGGCGGGCCCTGGTCGCGGGTCGGGCCGCTCCGAAGCACAAAGGGACCGAGGCCGCGGACTGCGCGCCAGCGGACGCGCTGCTCTCTCCTCGCCACAGTAAATCACGGAGTTAGCGGATTTCTTGTTCGCCAGGAGGCTGAGCTCCAAGACGGATCGCCGTCCACCCGCCCTGGCTTCTCCCCACAAGCCATGGGGCCCGAGAGCGAGTTAGAGACCCGGAATGAAAGTCCCTGGGAGAGCCGGATGGATGCCCGCGTCCAGAGCGTAGGGAGTCCAGGATGACAGTCCTGGGCAGCCAGCAGCAGCAGGTGGGCGAGTGACAAGGCCTTGGACGTTTGCACGTCGCGGCCCAGCCTCCTTTCCACCAACTCCCTGCCAGATGGCGAGGGAGAAGACACCGGGGGGCCTGGGAGTACAGGGGTAACCTATTTTTTTTTAGAGGAGAAGTAGTGGCAGGAGCTGCCAGACGACGAAGCAGCTACACTGGAGTAGGTCTCCGGACCCCACTACACCCGCTCCCGCCCCGCCGTGCCTCGCTGTCTGTTTTTCAGGGCTTTCCCTCCGTAGCTGGCCCGGCCAGGCTGTGGTGGCGGTGGAGGGAGCGGGCCCCCTTCCCCTTCGCACTCTCGCACCCGCCCACGCTCCACTGCAAACACTTCGCCGAGCAGTGCCCAACCCAACCACTGTTTGTTCAGCGAGGCGCTGGCAAGGCAAACACACACAACTGAGTCACAGGCAGAGCGCTTGCCCACGACGGCCACGCAGTTAGAATGCAAAACAGACCCTCTGCGCGCCTCTCCTCCTCGCGCCGCCACCCGCCACAGAAGCCACAGACGCACTCGAACTCCGGGACAGACAGGGGCGCTGGTGAACCAGGACAGGGGTTGGCACAGTGTTGGGCACTCCGCTGGAGCTCAGTATATCAGGGACATTGTGGCCTTTCATGGTGGGGTCCCGCGCACGCTCAAGCATGACTCTACACAAAGTTTCTCGCAATGGCTCCGCAGATGAGATACGCTTTATTTCCCGAGCCCCAGACCCCGCACCCTTACCCACCCCGCACCCTCGCACTCGCTGGGCAGCGCGACTTCACGCACGCGCGCTGACTCCTCCCCGCCGTCACTCCTCCAGGCTCCGCCCCTCAAGCGGACATTCTCCGTGAAGCTCCTGGTCCGCCCCGCCCCATCCCTCCCAACCTCCACCTCTAATTGGACGCTGGCCTCGATTGGCCCCGCCCTCCGGCGACGTAAGTCCCCTTCCCTCCGAGTGGTAGCGCCGAGGGGCGGGGCGGGGCGTCGGCGCGCTATTGTCATGGAGACGGGAAGCCCGTGGTGGCTGCGGCGGGCACGGCCGGGCGCAGGCGGCTGCCAGTCGGCCGAGTGGGCGAGGCCGCGCGGCCCGGACGGCCCGAGCGGGAGGGAGCGCGCCGCCGGCCGGTGGCGGCTGTCTCCCGGCTCGGCCCAGGCCCGGCGGGCGCGGGCAGCGCCCCAAGCGTGTCCTCCCTGCTCCTTCCTCCCGCCTCTCGCGGCCCCTCAGCCCGCAGCGCCCGCCCTCGGCTCCGCCCGCCGCCGCCGCCGCCGGCGCAGCCCCTCGCGGTAACGGTCGGTAGCGGCCCGCGCGCGCCGCCCGCCGGGAGCTCGCGCCAGCCACGAGGGAGCGTCCGCGGCCCGCGGCCCGCGCGGCGGAGGAGAGGTGAGCCCGCGTCCCCCGTGCCGGCGCATCCGCGTCCCCGCGTGGCCCCGATGGACGCCGCCGGGCGCCCCGTGGGCACGGCCCGCGGGCGTGCAGGGCGGGCCTCTCCTGCTGTCGCGGTCCCCGGGCGGGCGCGCGTGGGCGTGTCCCCTCCATCCACGCGCGGCGGCTTCACCCTCTCGGCTCTCGTCCAGGATGCTGGTTTCTGAAATGGAGCCATGGAGGTTTGTGCCACCGAGAATCCGAGTCTGTCACACAGACATCCTCATTACATCATCCTGCCACTCTGGGCCGCTGGGCTCTGCCCCCCTCCCCTCTCCCCCACCCCTTCCTTTTTACTGTCTTCTTTTTGGTGTCGGGGAGGACTGGAGAGAATCCTGAAAGATACTGAAGCATTGAGAATTTATGGTTGTGTTGCTGTGGTTGTCACCTCCGCTCTACGTCAAATTTAAGACTCATTTCTTAAGGATGTCTCTATTTTCTGCTTTATTTGCACATTGATGGCTCTGCTGCTCGGCTGGCCGCGGCCGCCGGCGTCTGAGATAGACTTGTGTTAATACGTGAAAGGGAAGAACTGATCATTAGCAGGCAGACGGGATTCAGATAGCATCTGGCGGGTTTTCTCCGTTTTCATGTAAAAGCTTTCACGTTTTTGCTGCTCAGCACGAGGTTTTAACTTTTTATTTTGGTAGTGGTGACGATATCTTCCCCTCTCCGCCTCTTCTTCCCAGTTTGTCCATCAGCTTTCCCGTTTGGGAACGTGCTTACTTGTTAGCAGAAGTTCCCTGGGCTCTGATCACTGAAGCCTTCTCCCCAGCAGAGGTGGGAGCTCTCTTCTCTCGTATGCCAGGTTACCAAAAGGACTGTTTGTTTTTTTGTTTTTTTTTTTTTTTGGCTTAGTATTGCATTTGTATCTTTCTGAACATTTTAACTTAGACTAGGGATAGGTATGCCCTGGTTGTTTTTAACGTAGGACTTCAAACAATTCTGATTTTTTTTTAAACTTGCTAAGGGTTTATTGGTTTGTCATGTCTGCAACGATCCAATCATGCACAACTCTTAAAATTTAAAGCTTTCAAATAAGATCCACAATTGTATTGCCAAGACATGGCTGAGAGCTTGCCCTTGGAGTTTTGGCTGTGCAGTTGTCATTGTTTAAATCAAGTGCAAAAGAGGTTATTCCTGTTTATTTAGTGTAATAACTGTTTACAGTTAAAACTTTAAAGACTCATAAAAGTAGGGCTGCTGTATTTTACAGATCTCATCCTCCTTGTGGGAGAGACACACCACCACCCTAGGAAAGGCAACAGATTGTTCCTGTCATATCGCTTTGCTGTTTTGGCGTGTACTTAAAGGATTATGATTGATAAGGCTGTCTTGCCAGAGAATGTTGACACAGGTGTGCATCGTTATCTTAATTAAGATCCTGAGAAAATGTTGTCTATAAAATGGTGACATAAGAAGGGCGGCATATTTTTGTACAGTTTTGCTTTTGGAGAATTTAATTACACTCGAAACGTGTCTTTGAGCTTCCAGATTTTGTGAGCACTTTGGCAACAGGACTTTTAGAGAGAAATGATAGTTTAATGTTAAGCGTTCTGGCATGTACTAATACTACTTGTGGCTTTTTGGCAGTGCCTTTGTCGGCTTTCTTTGTGCTCTATCTTTGTGGAATAATGGTGACTAATTTAGAAAGAAAAGCAGAAGTAGGGCAGCATGTTATTAAGCAAACGTTTAGTAGCGTTCAGAGTAAATCTAAAGAGGAAAGCATGCTTAATGTGCAGAAACAGGGACACAATAAAAAGGAAAATATATGAGAAATTTATGCCACTTCATTTTTTGGAAAGCAGTCTCCTGGAATGTTTTAATGATCTAAAACAGTTTCTTTTTTCATATCATCAAGTACCTAGCTACCTTGTTTATGGAGTGCCTTGTTTTTTATTTCCAGAAATAGAAGGAAACTGTTTTATTTCTTCCAAAATATTATTCTGCCAATTTGAATTGATGAGCAAGGAAAGACCGTGCATTTAGCCTCTTATTAGTATAGGGATCTGAATCATAACCTGGGCGAGCACTAAAATAATATTACTGTCCTGTCCTTCAAATCTCTGAATGCAAAAACAATAGCAAGACGGATGTGGTTGATTATATTACCGTTGGCTTACCCAGCACCTAATACCCTTTAACATAAGTATTGCGTTAAGATTTCCCCCCTCTCTTTGTAGCTCACGATTTCCTGGAAGCTGGCTGTCCATCAGTGTGTATGTAAGATGTGTGAATGTTTTTCTTTAATATTGAAACTTATTGTAGCAAGAGGAAATGAAAGTGGAGGAGGCCATAGGCGTATGATCGGACAAGCCAGGTGTGGAGTCACAGCTCATTTGTGAGTCCAAGGATAATTAGCTGGCTAGAATTACATGGCAGACCAAAATCAAAGAAAGACTTATTTAGATTTGTTTGGTGAAACTAAAACACGAGCATTAATTTTGAGATAATTGTTTCACTTATCCCCCAGCTCCCCCATCAACCTCTTTTTCTAGCAGCAAAGATCAGCATCCTCTGCTGTCATCCATGTAGTATTTTCACATTTGATGTGCTGTGTTCAAAGAAATGAAATAGGGAATATGAGCTAATTACCTATCATCTGTTTTAATGAATAAAGCCAAATAATTGTGAATATATTTTTGCATTATAGAAATCCTAGGAAAAATTTGTGTTCTCCAGTTGATAATGTGCAATTAAGTGAAATCATATGCTCCTGAGTGAATTAAACATGTTCTTTAAAATAGAGTATGAAAACACTATCATATTTTGGAATAATGCTTTAACTCTGAGATAGCACAGCCTGTTTTGTTTACTGGTACCTCAGTATCTTTGTATATTTCCTTCAATTTCTACATTGTGTTGGCTTCTGTATTTTTAACATCTTTTTAGTATAATTGTTAGCCGTTTTATAGAGAATAATTGTTCTTAATAGACTAGCAGCTGATGCAACTCCAAGAAGATATAAAATCTTGGAATTATTTTTTTTCTCATCCAATAATGACTCTGATTTGCTTTCACAGCATTGCTGTAAAGTGTGATACTCATGACTTATTTCTGCATAAATCTGCAGTATTTTTATAGCTAGAACATATCTAAGTACCAGTTCAGCTTGGCAAATTAACTTAGATGCTTCAGAATTGAAAACCAGTATATTCTAATGTAGTTTGAGTTTGCGTCTTTATTAGTAAGGATGCACTTCACATTTGTTCGGGAGAAGGGAATATAATTTTCTCCTGCAGTTGTCATTTATATAATCCATTTTTCTAGCCTTTTCTCAGGCTAATGATATTCCACACCTTGATACAGCCTTTATTTGTTTATTTGCAGTAATATGGAGTGATACCTTGGAGAAAATTAGATTAGATATTCATATCTAGTATCCCCAAAGTATTTAACTAGTCTTCTGTGTTTTCCTTAAACAGAATAATTTCCATTTTCTGTGTAGGTGATAAGTATGATGCTTCTATAATATATTTGGATGTTTTCAGCTAAGTTCACTTCTGGACTCTGGGGTTCCTCCAGATGTTGGCTGAAATTTGTCCTTGCACCTCCCCAGGCTCCTCCACAAGTGAGTGTGTGCACATGGTGTGCTGTGTGTGGAGTAAACCCAAAGTAACATCCGTGTTGGTTTTACCAAAGTATTTATGTTGGTAATAGGGACTAAGTACAGAATGTAGAGATTGTCACTTGAGGCCTTTGATTATTAAAATTTTATTAATGCATTAAACAAAGGTTCCATAAATAGAAAATTTTTGATTCATGGAAATCCAGTGAATAATTTATTTTTAATGATATCGTTGGGAAGTGAAATTTATAAACTCAGTGCTTTTCATAAAAATCAAGACTAAGGTTATGATATTTTATAGAAACAGAATTGTTACTTAAAGGAAATAATCTATTTATACCAAATTACAGTTTTTGATTATTTTCATTACCCAGTTCTTTTAAGAATAAATTTAGTGGGAGTATCAGCTTCAGTCATAGGCACCAAACTCTCTTAGTGACAGAGTGCCCAGGTGTGTGTAAAACTTGTCATTTCTCATCAAAATAAGGTGAGATGAGAAAAGCTATGAGAAGAAATTACTTTGCAGAATATTCATGTTGTCTAGTGAGGAGAGCAAGGAACTGGGTGTAGTGATAGAGAACATTTTGTTAAGTAAAAAAGATGGTTGTATGGCCAAAAAAAGTAATTTTATGGAAGCCAACTCTAGTTAGTACAGCCTGCAGTAGACCGAATGCTTCTCTGTGAATACTTTCAGAGGCGTTAAAGTGATTTCTAATGTACTGGGAAGCAAGGTGTAATTGTTTTTAAACTAGTTATGTTCCCTATCACTGAGTCATATGGAGAAGAGGTTTCACGTCTGACCAAGAGCTCAAGCATTACAGCAAGTTAGAAAATATACAGCACAGATAGAAAGAAAATATTAAGCAGTGAGCAACCTGATTTCTCTTTGTTTGCCTTTAAGCTCAGTCTTTTTGTTTTTAACCACGTGTAAAGTTGAATTTCAAAGACAGGAAGATTGGGGGTTTTTTTCTTCCTAAGGATAAACATAGGAAAAAATCTAAACATGTAAACAAATTGGTTGAGTTTTTTATCTGTTGTCCACCAAAATTTATTATTCATTCATATTTCATGTGTATTAATAGTATTCAAAGTATTAAAACTAATTCTTTTAAATAAAATAGGTGTGGGGTTCCCCACTCTTTTGAAAATATGAAGAAAACGTGCTTTCAACAGTAATGGATCACGGTTGATTAATTGAGAAGGTTGTACTAAACGTTCTCTAGTGGAAACAGCTAGAGTATGCTTTTTGAGAAATGTATCATTCAGGAATAAATCAATTGAAGTATTGGTAATTAAATTGTAATTCCGTGAAGGAAGGAAGTGGTGGGAAAGATGAAGCTAACTATTGCTGTTTTTCTTTTTAAGAACCTACAGTTCATAATGGAGCTACTGTACTGGCTGTGGAAGGAGGAGATTCTGAAGATAGGGAGGTAATATTATCTCTTTTAAAAGAATTCTTTCCTCTGTAATCCCGAGCCTTTATTACATATAAGAACTTTATCTAGTACACAGCAGTTTCTTTAAATTCGGGGTATGAAAACGGTGTGATTTTCCCGCACGGAGTTTGTGAGCTGCTTCTCGAGGGCTCTGGGCTGTGTTGGGAGAGCTGAGGAATCTCATCTAGGCGTGCTCAGCACCCTTAAAATAGCTGCTTTCTGAGAACGCGGCCTGTGATCGAGGCCCGCGCAGTTCTGCTGGCTTTCCTTTCCGCCTGGTGGACGTACGGTACGTGCAGCTAGCGTGTTGCTCAGCCGTCCTGGTCGCCCTCCCAGGCTTCGTGCCTTCTCTGGGGGATTGCGCTCTGCAGGGCCATTTCCTGGCGGCCACAGCCAGACTCTGAGTGGGAGCCTTGGTGGTGGACAACTGGTTGCAGAGCTCTGCCAGGGAGTGAGCTAGGCCCAGCCTGGGCGGCTCCCGTGGGCTGGAGGCCGGGAGCTGGTACACATGGTGCTTTTCCGGGTTCACAGCTTTAGGTCCCTGTCCATTTTTCGTGTCATCCTGGGCTACGGTGACACTTCCCTCTCCTCTCGCTGGGTTGGCTTGCTGCTTCCTTTGCAGCTGTCACCAGGATTCTCGTGGAATGGAAGCTGCTTTATTCTGGACGATGTCTTTGATATTTACCCATGTGCTTTTTCAGTTTCAAAAACCTAATGTTGGTGTTAAAGAATGAATCTAAGAGTCTTGAGGAACAACAGTTACGTTCAATTTGTATCAATAAGAAAAGCTTTTATCTTCTTATGCTATGTCGCCATATTGCATATGCAGGTTAAATTGAAAACAGAGTAAAACCCTTTTATAAAAGACCAATTACTGTGTCTAAGAATGTTTATGCAGGCTTAAATTGTGTACTCGTATTTATATCTATTTTTTTTCCTTTTTAAGAAAAACAATATACTTTTCTAGTAAACAAAAATAACTACTCCCTGAACTGTATCTATTGGATGGATATTAATAGAACAATAAAGGGCTTCATGGTGTCTAATTATACAGTTAGGAAATGGTAAGCAATGTGGTGGCTAAAATCAGTTTCTTCCATTCAAAAGGCCAATATACATTTAAAAACAAAAACCTTCGGGAAAAAGACTCTTTAAATCAAATAATGTTTTTGGTTAACACAGCAGCAAGGGGAAATATACCAAGCTCAAATTCTTTCATTAATGCCTGGGCAGAGGTTATAAGCAGCTGAGGAAGCCATTAAAGTGGAGCCTAGAAAAAATGATGATATCAAAGTGATTACTTGGAAAGCAGTTTACATTTGCAAAACAATTCAATATTATGACCTTGACCAACTTTTACACCTCATATACTTGGGTTATTACTCCAGCTTTTAAAATATCAGTCTACGGTACAGCTTGTGTATGGAATGCAAGGGTACTTTCGAATTGACCAGGTCTTGCTGGTCATCTTAAAATATGCTACAATATTGCAAAATTGAAATGTAATGTGTATTAATATAAAGAAAGAATAAAATTTAATATCTGGGTAACTGAGACCTTTAAACCTACTTTAAAAGTATAATCTTGACATCTATGACACTATCTTTTGTCTGTGTTATATAGATAGAATTATAGATATTCTACAACCCAAGTGTCTTATTTATTAATTCCAAATTTTATTCTCTATAATGGACTTTTAAAATAAAAGGTATATGTGCTTTAGAGAGTCAAATTTTGAGTCATGGGCTGATTTATTAAGCAGTAGTACATAAAAAATCAGCTTTGATTAATTTAGGACTGTGAAAGGAGGCAGGTAAAACTGTTTTCAGCTGGACTTTACTAATGCAGCAACCATTTAAATTAAATGTTTGTTAACATAATAGTGATGGCATTTTCTCCTCCCCCTCCTTGTGGTTTTGTACAACTGGATGTTACAGTGGCAGTTGCACTGACTGTTAAGTGTTTAAATGATGACACCATTATGTGAAGTGATTCTGAAATGAGAGATTCCAGCCAAGCATTGCATCTGCTCCCGTCTCCTTCACGTCATACTCTCTGGCAGTACAGATTATGATTGATTTGTTTGTGACAGATTGTAGGAAACAGTCATTGATTTTTCAATATTTTACCTTAAAATTATTTACAGTTGTAACCATGGGGAGGTATTTCCATGGGCTGTCAGCCCCTGAAAGACTAGGATAATATTCCCTGCTCTCTGACAAGACAAATTACCTGTAATGAGTGCAGTAGCTGAAGGGTATACTTTTATTTTAAAATATGTCAATAACCCCAGTGACTAAACGAATATTGATTTAGCATAATGAAGCCTGAGTAATGTGAAAATGAGCTTTTTCAAGGAGCATGGTAAAGACTTTCTTTTTAGCTGGTTCTAAGAAGCTTTTCATTCTTTTCAGCTAGCTGGTGGAGAGGAGTCTTCTGTGCAAACCATCAGGAATGATAGGTTGTTTGTGATAACCAGGGTCCAAATATTTTGCCCTTGCTTTTATCGATTCTTTTTCAAATCTTATTTGGAGTCTTACTTTAGTCATAGAATGGCTACTGGTTTGCTTGATCTTATCTTTAACTGATTGAATATTTTTTCCATTTCAACGTATTTTACATTGGAACCTCCAGTAATGAATATTAAAATAGAACTATATGTACAGTCATTTGTAGATGACATAGTAATTATCTTAAGACATCTCAAATGGGTTATTGTAGTATTTAATGTGCCGTATTTCATGGTGGAATAGTCCCCAGTCCCGGGACATCAGATTGCTCTCAGTGGGAATGAAGATTAATGTACTTACGTCATGATGTTTTAGGCATCAGTGCATGTTTTTATTTTTGTCGGAATTTTCTCCCTTTTTTAATGTAATTCTCAACTTTTTATGGATTAAGATCCCAATACATAAGGTCCTTCAAATGAGAATGATAGGGAAGTATATAGCTTTATTTTATAGTCCCTCAAGGAACCTGAAGATTCTATGCCTGAATATGTATCTCCATATCTAAGTCGGTGAGGACAAGATAGGGTAAACGATGCCGGTGATATATAGCAGAAAAGTAGGCATGTGAGCAGGATGTCAGACTGACGTTTCATGGGAGCCTAGCATATTTTATAACTAATAGTAATAAAATCTTACTAAAAGCAATAGGTAAAGTCTCTTTAGAAATTAAGAATGAGTTGTGATTTAAAGGAAATTCAGATGGCTCCTTGTGAGTGCTAGTTCTCTTGGAGCGTGGCATTGGACATGTTGCAATAAAATGAAAAATATAAACATACTTTTAATGGAAAAAAGGATGAACTGTAGAACAAAAAATACTGTTTTCTTTTTCCCCGGAATTTGCCTAAGGGCATGACACAGACGCTCTCTGTCCCTCCCCTGCTTTCTGTCCTGCAGGAAGCTGGCTGCTTGAGCAAATCTCCTGGTCCCCTGGTTTCAAATGCTGTGGGAGTTCATTTCTTTGTCGCCCCTCCCCAAATCCTTTCCCTTTTTCTATGAAAGGATATTTGAAAATAAAAATATGAGGGATGCACCATCATCATATATGAAACCGGTAGCCCAGATTCTTCAGCCGTTCATTTAGTGTGTAGTTCTGAGTGGATGGAGCGTCCACAGACCTCGCCCAAGGAGCAGGCCCATCCATAGCTAGCCCTGTGGGAGAAAAAGGGACCAAGATTTTCCCTCAATAGTTTTTTAAAATAAAACAAATTTCTTCAGACAAATCCACGCTCAGGAAAGCATCTGTGTTGTCATCCAGTTTATCTTGAAGTAAAATAATAACTGTGTTACAGTCAGCACCTCGTGACCCCATCGTTCCTTTAATCCCGTGTGTTCATTTCACAGTACATGTGTAGACCTATTTACGTGAATTAAATTTAATAAATGTGTAGATAAAGTAAAGCTTTTTCTGGGGAAATTCTTCTCTTTTGGATACTATGCCCTTCTCCGTTTCTTTTCTCCCCTTGAAAAGAATGTCCTGCCCTTGTTCTCCTTTAGGGAAAAACTATTTATGTAAAGTGTTTTTAAATCATGCAAGTTATTGCCTGGGGTTGGTTAAAACATTTATTTTTTGAAAAGGAGAAAATGCCCTTGTCTTAAAAGTCTTTCTTGTATTTGTATCTATTAAGATAAATAGTTGACTTTGATACGGTACATACCGATCTACTTAGTTAATTTTTTTCCAGAATTCATTTTACTGTGTTTGGTCTGACCTCCGATGATAACTTAATATAGAAACAAATTAGCATATAATTCTATTTTCCACGTGACCTCAGCCAGTTGCGGAATTGTACCACCACTTTTGGGGAGCAATTTGATAGTTTATGGAGACTGTAGCTTTAAGTGTTTGCAAATGTTCCGTGTGCCCTCACTAATGTGTTATCAAAATGTTTTAAAATAAGCATTTAGAGGAAATACTCACCCCTATTACGAAGTTATTAAAATGCCTCCTAAAGGTAGCATTTTTAATTAGTGTACAGAATTGATTAGTGATTTGTCTTCCCCTAGCATGAAGCAGCGCGGCGAAGTTAAGTGCGGTCGGTGAAGTATAAGATATTAGGGATTGATGGTGACAGTGATCGTGACAACTAAATGGATTTTTTTTTTTCCTTTTAGATTCAGCTATCGGTCTTTGAAATTTCCTGTGGTCTGTTCATTCTAGATGCAAAGGACATGGAAAAATCAAGTGCTCAAGTGGTTTAAATATGTTTGGATGTTCCTATTTATAGACTACAGCATTTTTCCAATTAAAATCCTCAGTTGTCATGCAGAAGAAGGTTATGTTTTTCTTGATCACCACTTTTATTTGAAATGCTTAGTATTGTAGAGTATCACCATTTTCTGTTTTAGTCAAAAGTATAGAAAAAATTAAATCAATTTTATATATTGAATTTTTTTCTAAAATGTCTTTATTGGATTGAACGAATGTTTATACCTGAAAAAAAAGGGTTAAAAAATGCCTTTCTCCATCCTAGCAATTCTTCTGGCAATCTGATATTATTAGAGTAGGTTTAAAATCACCTTCTAACATGACTCTGGTATATTCTTGGGAGAAAAAAGACTTGAAAGGCATCTGTATATATATTTTATTCTCCATATTAGTCTCCCTGGAATAGAACATTTCTTCCTGAGACAAATCTGTTAGCTCAACTCAGATACCAGAAAAAATTGCCCTAATTGGCAGAGCATTTGTTATGTGTTTGAATGTTTGATTTACATAAAGAAGGTTGACATCCATTTCTTTCACAGAGTTCTTACATTTGGGTAGAATAATGCCAGGTTGCCTTGCCATTGGGAAATTCCTTGTTGTGGCCTTTGTGGCAGCTGTAGGAACACGGAAGGACTCCTCTGTGGCAGGCAGGCCTCCGGCTTCTGTGGTGTGAACACTGAGAAAGGGGTCTGTCTGGCCGGAGAGAGCCCCTGGCGAGGGAGCTGGGCAGACTCACAGATGCTGATGACGCTTGTAGACGCTGCTGGGAGTTGCTGTTTTGTGAGTGACCCAGATTGTACTTCATCCACTTCTGTAGTTTTTACAAAGGGTCAAAGTGCTGTGATGAATTCTTAAGCTCAGATCTCAATGTGGCAAAATAAATTTATTAGGCTAGAGTATTTCTGTTTTTATTTTTAATTAAACTTTGTATTTTGAGAGAATTATAGGTTTCACATGCAGTTGTACTAAGGAATGGAGAGGTCCCCCTGCACTTTACCCAGTTTCCCCCAACAGTAACATCTTGCAATATCTAGTGTAATATTACAGCCTGGACGTTGACATTGATACAGTCCAGATACAGAACATTTCCATCACCACAAGCACTCCTTGAAGTGCGTTTTTAAATGCGTACTCCCTTCTCTCCTGCCCTCCCCTCATCCCCTCCCCACCTTAACCCTAGCAACTACTAGTCTGTGCTGCATTTCTATAATTTGTTTCTTTAAGAATGTTATATAAGTGAAATCATATAGTTTGTAACCTTTTGGAATTTTGGCTTTTCTCAGCATAATTTTCTGGAGATTCGACTTGCCTGTATGAAGAGTTTGTTCTTTCTCAGTGTTGGGTAGTATTCCGTGGTCTGGTTGTCCCACGGTTCGTTTAACCGTTCACCATTGGGGCTGTTGGGAGCTTCAGTGTTGTTTTTGGGTTTTGACTATCATGAATAAAACTGCTGTAAACATTCTTGTACAGGTTTTTGTGTGAATGTAAGTTTTCATTTCCCTGGGATAAGTGCCCAGGAGTGCAGTTGTGGCTCATCTGATAATTACATAGAGAACTGCTTTTTGAAACTCGCCTTGATTCTGTGTGTGTGGAAGCGGAGACAAGGAGGACATCCACGTTTTTGTGGCATTTTTACTTTAACTGCATTTGTTTATGATTTTAAAACATACAGACTATCTTAAATAACGTGTAGCCAGATATCCAAAAACATTTTCCACAACCTAGATTCTGTTCTTATTTTTGAGTAGTGCTTTTGAAAAAAATTGCTTCTTTTTGGGGTAAAATGTTTGTGTAATGGAATAAAGGGAGACATACACTATAGAAAAGATGTTGCAAAGCTGACAGGTTACTTGGAAAAACTGGGGGATTTTCCAGGTGTTGACAGAGACCTGACATTCCAGAATGCCTTGTGATAGTTTCTGAATTGAGAGACTAGCGTTTGTCACTGTCCTCTCCCCCATAGTTTTTGTGTGTAGAATTAAGTCATTATCTTTACAATTTGTGTTCAGTAGAATTGCATTTAACGCTCATTTAGTTCAACTCTATACACTTAGTAGGAAAAAGAGGGAAAGAAGAAACGAAAAGTATCTTTTCCTAGTATGGCTCCTGAAAATGCAACTACTTTACAGATGCTTAATGGGAGAAACGGCTTAGTTCCAAACCTGGAAATTATACTGTTATGCTTACTGAGACTTAGTGAGGTATGTACAAAACCATCTGTGCTATATTTCTAGGGAGACCCACTGGAAAGATTTTCAAGGGTAATTTTTACTCTTATTTTCTACCATATATATTGACTTTAGAACTCTCACCGAAGATGCAGTTCCATTTCTTTTTTAGAAACATTGGATATCATTAGCTAGTTATGGTGATCTTTCTAACAAAAGCCAATATTATCAATCTTTAGCTTTTTTGAGTGAGACACTAGGCTCTTTCAATCTTTCAATGCTTCTAAATGTAATTTCACCTTTAGCCCACTGTGGTCATGACCATAGTGATATAAATGACATAAGATAATAAAATAGTCCTTGCCCTTAAAAATGACCTAAATAAAAGATATGTGTACACTTGGAATCTTTAAGTATCAGTGGTCACTGGTCATTAAGCAGCAATGGAAGCGCCCCAGGTTCCAGCAGTTCTAGGCACTAGGAGCTAACAGTAAAGAAGAGCAACACAGTCCCTCTTCTCTTAGCCTGGTTTTCATGGCTCTTTGCTTGCGGGGTGGGGAGAGGAGAAAAGTAAAAAGAAAAAGAGAGAGACCAACATGATTATGTGTTAGTACAAATCCAGAGCCTTCATGCTTCAGGAGAGAGACCAGGGAGCTGGGACCCTGGAGCAGGCCTCACAGAGAGCAGCAGGCTGGAATTCTGCAGGAGCGCTGTGCGCCTGTGCGATGTGGAGAGGGCGCCCATCGGAAAGGGGAGATGAGCTGCAGTGTGGTTGGTTGGAAGTGCAGTGGAATCTGGTCTGGCTAGAATTTCCTGGGGCATCAAAGGGCTATGTCACTGCCCCAAAGTATATTTAACAGCTTGCTATGTTTTAGGAACTTGCCAGAAATGCAGCAAGCTTTTTTTTTGAGTAATGTTTGAATTTAAATATGTGGATTTGAGTAAAAAAACAAATGGATACTCTTCCGCCTAAAACTAGGGCTTGGAAGTATATTTCAGGTAATGAAGCTCGATCTGTTTGTATGTGTCTATGTATAAGACAGAATATTATTTTCCTCCTTTTATGTTTGATAAGGAATAAGATGTTTTATACTTTTCTGGGGTCTTAAATGCATTATCTATAAGACCATAATACTTTTGAAAATTTTTGTTTATTTTAGGCGTAAAATAACAAAAGAACTTAAAGTTCTTTTGGAAGAGCTCCAAAGTTAAAATTGCAAGATCTCATATAGATAAAAAGTTACCTAAAGAATAGTACATTTGTAAGATTATATAGAGAGCTGATGGCTTTGCTAAGAAACTATTTTGAGCAACCTAAAAAAATACAACTATTTCTGTGCATTTTTCTTAAAGTGTTCAAGGTAGTAAGAGAGAGAAGAGCCTTTTCTAAATATGCATGCAATTTTAGGGGCTGAAGTAGGAAGCTCTAATATGACCGAGGTCCCTTTAACTTGAGACCTTGGAAAAAGGAAGAGATGGAAGGGTCTATTAGAGTTTCTTTGAATTTATATGAATCATAGATTTGACCAAAGTGGTTACAAAAGGCATCAAAAGTAAGATAATCGGGATTTTAAATGTAATAATATCGATTCCAATATCCTCAACTCTATGGCGTTGCCAATGAGGAGGCCAAAATGCATTGTGTTTTGTGAAAGGTTGGTGACTTGAAAGTTCAGAGTGTATGTAATGACCAGGCATTGTGGAATCATCTTGTAATACTGTTTAGCAGTTAAAAAAATAAAAGGAAAAGAAAACGGTGCAATTTTGGACAGTTTTTTTAAAAAAATTTTACAAATCCTGCAAATCATAGGTTGGTTACCAGTAGACTTCCTGACTCGGCCGTGATTGCTGTATTCTCTGTGTATTCCTTTAAAACACCAGGCACTTTATAATTTTGTCTATAATTGTTTATGTATATTTTCTCCACAAAATGTGTTTAGGGCAACTTATTGCTGAATTACCTTAACCCACTTGCCATCTTTAAACTTCGTGTATGAATAAGTGTCAGCTGCAAGACGTGCTAGGACACTATGTAATTTTTTCCAGGAGCCTTCTTATTCAAAATACCTTTCAAACTCAGTGCATAAAAATAGCATGCTACTTCCAGTTGCAGGCTTTTGAAGCTGGAGAAGACTTGTTTTTCACATGAAGAAACTGAGTCTCAGGAAGATGAAATGACTTTCTGTTAAGTGATAATGAGGATCTTTAGACTCCAAAGCAAATGCTGCCAACTTGAAGATGCTCGTCCCCAATTCTGGAAATTCAATTTACAGATGCTTCTATCACAATCCTATTCTTAGTAATGTTTTATTCTATAGACGTCAGAAATAAATGTCTACTTGCCATCTGTACGTGTCATACAAACATTTTGGCTCCAAATACAAGTACAAGTAACAAGTTAATATGGATACAAGTAGCAAGTTAAAGTGTATTGATCTCAGAACTGAGTTTTAACCAATAGAATGTTTCGTTTATTCATTGCTATTTCTGCATACCTGCTGTGTTTTAGCATTGTGATAAATCTGGGAATTAAATATGAATGCAGCATATTTCCTGAATTCAGCAAAGTGCACTTTGGGCTCAGGCCTGGAGGTGAGATGGTGAACAGCATGCCGTGTTTGCCCTTGTGGAGCTTGGAGCTTTAGCATCTACAGTGGAGACAAGGCATACACAGACCATTTCAGCACAGCATGCTGAGAGGGAAAGGCTGGGTGCTGTGGGACCACGGGGGCACAGTCCTAACCGAGCCTGACAGAGGGTGGGCAAGGTCAAGGAAGGCCTCCCAGAGAAGGGGGCATTGGAATTGAGCCCTGAAGGAAGAGGGCTTCACACGGGGGAGCACAGGCCAGGCACAAGGGCCAGCAGGGTGCATTTGGGGGTCTGCGAGGAGTTTGGGAGCTGCAGGAGGGATGCGTGCAGAGGTGGGAGAGAGAGAGGAAAAGGGGCCAGGCTGCAGAGGGCGTTCGTGTGCCTGCCGGGGAGCTTGGGCTGCATCTTTCCTTCGCCTGAGGAGCTCTGTGCTGAGAGATACCACTTTTGGGTGGCGGGTGGGATGCAGTGGAGGCCAGCAGGCTGGGACGGTGAGAGACCAGTTAGGTGATCTTTGCAAGTAATTGTTCAGGTGAGAGAACAGTTGCCTGAGCCGAGAGAGCGGCCAGGGCAAGGGGCGAGGCTGTGGGATTGATGGGGGACACTAAGATGCGGGAAGTAAGACGAGTGAGGACTGGTGACGCACGAAGGTAAAGGCGTCCCGTGTCAACGAGGCTGTCCAGAGGCCTTCAGCAATGAGGTGGTGGCGGTGGTGGTGTGAGACGGGGAGCCGAGGAGAAGCAGGTCTGATGGGGAAAAGACACTCTGTGGGCGGGGCAGTTGCTTTGGAGGTGCTGCTAGAATATCCAAGGGGCTTGCAACTCACAATCTAGCAGCAGGCCGGGAACATTCTTTCGTATTGGTGCAACTTTTTTTTCTCTTAAAGGGCAAATTTCTCAAAAAATGTGTTTTCTTTCATTGTTAATTTTTTATTGTTGTATGATGCAGTTGTAATTATCCTGTGAAAAGAAAGTCTGAGATGAACTGTTCAATATTACTGGGCAGGGCTTTTTTTGAAAAGCATAGGTTCAGAAGTGTGTAAAGGAAGGAAAGTGAGTGTTCCTAGCTGTAGTTGTCCCCAAACATGTCAGTGAATTAAGTGCACTAAATTTCAATTGTGCCTGGAGATTTAAAGAGAGAGAGGTGAAACATTTCCAAGAAAAAAGCTCTGGAGAATATTTTTGTTTTTAGAAACTTGATGAGTTTGAATTACAACATATACTTAAGTGATTAGTATGGACTGTTACCTGGATCTTATTACCTCAAACATTCATTCCATAAGTACTTACTTGGCACCTACTAGGTCTTAGGTACTAGCCAGTGTGGGCCACAGAGTAGAGGCCACAGTGGGCGTGGTCCTCCCTCACAGAGTTTAGAGTCTAGCTGGTAGATTAGAAATCCTGAAGGTAGCTTTTTATGATATTCCTGTCTGTGTCTGCTTAATATAATTGACATACCTCATGAGGACAACTTATGACTCCGGAATCCCATAATAGTGAGCATTTATACCTCCAGAGGACACTGCCATGTTCACAGGAGGAAGAAAAAGAAAGGGTCAGGGCTCCTGGGACTTTCTGCCTGATGAGGTGGGGCTGGTGGAACTGTTCCTCATGGCAGGAACCTGGAGCGGGTGTGGACAGTCGCTCCTGGCTATTCCCGAAGGGCTGAGAAGTTAAGATGGTTTGGTTGCCCAAAAGGATAAGGACAAAAAGAGTTGAGATCGAATACGCTTGTTTTAGAGTTAGAAGGAAGTTGAAACTTGGTACTTCCTTCACATTTTGACTTTGAAAACCTTGACATCCATTGAGAAGCTGAACTATTGCAGACTTTTGATTTTAAAACCAAATTAGATCATTTTTTGAGCAAACCACAGCACATTTCTGTACCGTTTCTGTGCCCAACCTTACTTACCACTGTCCCTCATTTTTCAGGGGAATGGGTATCCCTTCTCCTGTCCAGCTAACCACTTGTTTTCTCTTTTCCATTTTCTCCTGATTTCTTAGCTCTCTTCTGGATCTTAACATCCCCGCTCTTCATTTCTCTTCCTCAATCACTCCAGTTCTACAAGTGCCCTCTAGACCTAGTCTCTCCCTCTAAGCGCCACTCGAAATCTTTTCCGTCTTAACTGCCGAGCTTGCAGAAGGATGCGTTTGTAGAAATGTGCTTATGGTAGCTTTGTCCGCTCTCACTGGCCATTCGTCCCCATGCCCTCTGGTCTTCTAGTTATCTAAAGGCCTAGATCTCGCCCGACCTAACCTCTCTGTGCACGTGACAGTGTCCTTGGCTTCTGAGATGCTGCTGTCCCTGGGTTCTTTGGCCCCTGACTGTCGCTTTTGCAGGTTCCCTCCCTTGGTGTGCCCCTCAAAGGTTGCTGCTCTCTGGGGCGCTGCCCTCTGCTTCAGTACTGCTCCCTTGCCTGAGCCCTGTCTCAGTTTCAGCTGTCTAGTGGGACAGCTCCTGATCACCCCTCCGCTGTCTGTTCTGCCCTGAGCCACCTTCTGTCTCTGCCCTGCTGAACATTTCATCTTGGTTCATGGCATCACTCTTGCCCCAGTTACCAAATCAGGTCAGTGTTACTCTCATAGACTCTACCAGGTTAGGTCAATTCTTTATTCTAAAATTTCTCAAAATCCCCCACCTTAGTCTGTTCTCAGAGATACTTGGGGACACAGGGTTGAGGAATCAAGGTCTCTGTACCTCGAAAGTCCACAGTCTACAGTACAACTCTAAATGTGGTCCATAGACTGTGACAGAACACAGCTCTTTACTTTGATAGACTTTATTTTTAGAGCAGTTTTGGTTCACAGTAAAAGTGAGCGAAGGTACAGAGATTTCCCAGATATCACCTGCCCCACACATGCACAGCCTCCCAATAAGGAGATCCCCCACCAGAGTGGTACATTTGTTACCATTGATGAACCTACATTGACACGTCATCATCACCCAACGTCTATGGTTTACGCTATAGTCCACTCTTGGTGTTGTACTTTCTGTGGATTTGGACGAATGTATAATAATGTGTGCCCACCATTACAGTATCGTGCAAAATAGTTTCACTGCCCTGACGATTCTCTGAGCTCCTCCTATTCATCCCTTCCTCCCACTAATCCTAGCAACCCCTGATCTTTTTCTTTGTCCACAGTTTTGTCTTTTCCAGCTGTCATATAATTAGAATGAAACAGTATGTAGCCTTTTCACATTGGCTTCTTTCACTTAGTAATGTGCATTAAGTTTCCTCCATGTCTTTTTGTGGCTTGGTAGCTCATTTCTTATTAGGGCTGAATAATATTCCATTGTCTGGATGTACCACAGTTTATCCACTCACCTAACGCAGGACATCTTGGTTGCTTCCAAGTTTTGAGAATTATGAATAAAACTGATATAAACATCTGTGTGCAGGTTTTTGTGTGGACACAAATTTTCCACTCTTTCGGGTAAGTACCAACAATCGTCATTGCTGGATTGTACGGTAAGAGTATTTAGTTTTATAAGAAGCTGCCAAACTGTCTTGCAGAAGTGGCCGTACCACTTTGCATTCCCAGCAGCAATGAATGTGAGTTCCTGTTGCTCCATATCCTTGTCAGCATTTGGTGGTGTCACTGTTTGGGATTTTGGCCATTCTAATAGGTAGGTATTGGTATGTCATCATTCTTTTAATTGGCATTTCCCTGATGACATATGGGGTGGGGCATCTTCCCATGTGCTTATTTGCCATCTCCATATCTTCTTTGTGGAGATGTCTGTTGAGGTCTTTGGCCCATGTTTTGATTGGGTTGATCATTCTCTTATTGTTGAGATTTGAGAGTAGTATGTATGTTTTGGATAACAGTCCTGTATCACATGTGTCTTTGCAAATGTTTTCTCCCAGTCTGTGGCTTGTCTTCTTATTCTCTTGACGTTGTTTTTCACAGAGCAGAAATGTTTCATTTTAATGAAGTCCAGCTTCTCAATTCTTTCTCTCATGGATCATGCTTTTGGTGGTATGTGAAAAGTCATCATCAAATCCGAGGTCACCGAGACCTTCTGTTGTCCTTCAGGAGCTTTATACTTGTATGTTTTACATTTGAGTCTGTGACCTATTCTGAGTTAATTTTCATAATAGGCATAAAGTCTGTGTCTAGATTCCTTTTTTCGCATGTGGATGTCCGCTTGCTCCAGCATTATTTGTTGAAAAGGCTCTCTCTGCTCCATGCTTGGCCTTTGCTCCTCTGTCAAAGATCAGTTGACTAGATTTATGTGGGTCTATTTCTGGGCTCTATTCTGCTCTGTTGATCTATTTGTCTGTTCTTTCACCAATACCACACTGTCTTGATTACAGTAGCTTTATAGTAAGTCTTGAAGTCGGGTAGTGTCAGTCCTCCAACTTTGTTCTTCTCTTTCAATCTTGTGTTGACCCAAAATAGGGTCTCTGGCCTCTCCATGTAGACTTTAGAATCAGTTTGTCAGTATCCACAAAATAACTTGCTGGGATTCCGATTAGGATTGCATTAAATCTATAGATCAGGTTGAGAAGAACTGACATCTTGATAATATTGAGCCTTCCTGTCCATGAACATGGAACATCTCTCCATTTATTTAAGTTTTCAATTTCTTTCATCAGAGTTTTGTAGTTTTCCTCATATAGATCTTGTATATACTTTGTTAGGTTTATACCTAAGAATTTCATTTTGGGGGTGCTAATGTAAGTGATATTTTATTTCTAATTTCAAATTCCACTTATTCGTTGCTGGTATGTAAGCAAGCAATTGACTTTTATATATTAAACTTGTATCCTGCTATCTTGCTATAATTGCTTGTTAGTTTTAGTAGTTTTTTGTTGATTTGTTCAGATTTTATACATAGATGATCATGTCTTCTGTGTGCATAGTTTTATTTCTTTCTTCCCACTCTGTATACCTTTTATTTCCTCTTCCTGTCTCCTTTTGTTAGTTAGGACTTCCAGTAAAATGTTGAAAAGAAGTAGTGAGAGGGGACGTTCTTGCCTTCTTCCTAATCTTAGTGGGACAGTTTGTAGTTTCTCACCATTAAGTATGATGTTAGTTGCAGTTTTTTTGGTAGGTGGTGGTTATCAAGTTGAGGAAGTTCCACTCTATTCTTAGTTTACTGAGAGTCTTTATCATGAATGTTAGATTTTGTCAAATGCTTTGTCTGCATATATTGATGTGATTTTTTTTTCGTTAGCCTGTTGATGTGATGGATTACATTAATTGATTTTCTAATGTTGAACTAGCCTTGCATACCTGGCATAAATCCCACTTATACACCCATGGTGTATATTTATACACCCGTGGTGTATAATTCTTTTATAGGTTGTTGGATTTGACTTGCTAATATTTTGTTGAGGATTTTTGTATCTATGTTCATGAGAGATATTGGTCTGTAGTTTTCTTTTTTGTGATGTCTTTGGTTTTGGTTTTAGGTAGTGCTGGCCTCATAGAGTGAATTAGGAAGTATTCCCTCTGCTTCTGTCTTCCAAAAGAGACTGTAGAGAATTGGTATAATTTCTTCCTTAAATATTTGGTAGAATTCACCAGTGAACCCATCTGGACCCAGTGCTTTCTGTTTTGGAAGGTTATTATTTATTGATTCCATTTCTTTCATAGATATAGGACTATTCAGATTGTCTGTTTCTTCTTGTGTGAGTTTTGGCAGATTGTGTCTTTCAAGGAATTTGTCCATTTCATCTAGGTTATCAGATTTGTGAGCGTGGCAATCATAGTATTCCTTTATTAGCCTTTTAGTGTCCATCAGATCTGTAGTGATGTCTCCTGTTTCATTTCTAATACTAGTGATTTGTGTCGTCTCTCCTTTTTTCTTCATTAGCTTGGCTAGAGACTTATCACTTTTATTGACCTTTTCAAAGAACCAGCTTTTGGTTTCATCCATTTCCTCCTTTCAGTTTCATTGATTTCTGCTTTACTTTTTATTATTTCTTTTCTTCTGTTTACTTTGTATTTAATTTGCTCTTATTTTCTAGTTTCCTAAGGTGGAAATTTATTTTATTGATTTTAGATCTTTTTTCTTTTCTAACATATGCATTCAAGGCTATAAATTTCCCTCTAAGCACTGCTTTCCCTTCCTCCCACAAAACTTAGTAAGTTGTGTTTTCATTTTTTAGTTCAAAATATTTTTAAATTTCTCTTGCGATCTCTTGTTTGATCTATGTGTTACTTAGAAGTACGTTGTTTAATAGTCAAGTATTTAGAGTTTTTAAACGATTTTTCCATTATTGGTTTCTAGTTTAATTCCACTGTGGTGTGAGAGCAGCTTTGTATGATTCCTATTCTTTTAAATTTGTTAAGGTGTGTTTTATGGCCCAGAACGTGGTCTGTCTTGGTAAATGGTCCATGTGAGCTTGAAGAGAATGTGTATTCTGCTGTTGTTGGAAGAAGTAATCAATAGATGTTCATTATATCTAGTTTATTGATGGTGGTGTTGAGCTCAAATATGTCCTCACTGATTTTCCACCTGCTGGGTTTATTCATTTATGATAAAAGGGTGTTGAAGTCTAACTGTAATAGTGGATTCATGTATTTCTCCTTTCCGTTCTATCAGTTTTTGCCCCAGTATTTCATGAATCAGTATTTCCTCTGTTGTTAGATGAATACATATTAAGGATCGGTATGTGTTCTTGGAGAATCAACCTCTTTGTCATTGTGTGATGCCCCTTTTTAGCCCTGATAACTTTTCTTGCTTTGAAATCTGCTCTGTCTGAATTTACTATAGATACTCCTGCTTTCTTTTTATTGGTGTTAGCATGGTACATCTTTCTCCATCCATTTGCTTTTAATCTATATGTCTTTATATTTAAAGTGGGTTTCTTGTGGACAACATATGCTTAGGTCTTGTTTTTTTTAATCCACTCCTGCAATCTCTAACTTTTAATTTGTGTTTTTAGACCATTGATGTTTAGAGTGATTATTGATATAGCTGGATTAATATCTACCATATTTGTCACTGTTTTCTATTTATTGCCCTTGTTCTTTGTTCCTATTTTTGTCTTCTACTCTTTTTCTGCCTGTTATGGTTTTAATTGACCATTTTATATTATTTCATTTTCTCTCCTTTCTTAGTGCATCAGTTACACTCTTGTTTTACTTTTTTTAGTGGGTGCCCTAGTGTTTGCAATATACATTTGCAACTAATACAAGTCCACTTTCAAATAACACTGTACTGCTTCACAGGTAGTGCGACTACCTTGTAATAAGAAAGTAATCCTAATTCTTCCCTCTGTCTCTTGTGTCTTTGCTGTCATGTATTTCACTTATATGTATGCATACATAAGCATATATATACGCATACGCAATCAAATATATTGTTCCTGTTATTGTTTTGCAAAAACTATTATCTGTTAGATCAATTAAGAAAAGGAAAATCAAAGTTTTTATTTTACCTTCACTTATTCCTTTTCCAATATTTTCCTTTCTTTGTGTTTATGTTTAGATCTGAGTTTCTAACCTATTATCACTTTCCTTCTCTCTAAAGAACTTTTGTTAACATTTCTTGCAAGACAGCTTTACTGGCAGTAAATTATCTCACATTTTGTCTGTCTGAGAAAGTGTTTCTTCTTTGCTTTTGAAGGATAATTTCTTATGGCACAGAATTCTGGATTGGTGTTTTTTTTCTCTCAACTCTTTGAATATTTCACTCTACTTTCTTGCTTGCACAGTTTCTGAGAAGTCAGATGTAATTCTTATCTTTGCTCCTCTATTGTAAGGTATGTTTTCCTCTGCTTTTTTCAGGACTTTTTCTTTATTTTTGCTTTTCTACAATTTAAATATGATATGTCCAGGTGTAGTTTTTTGGGGTTTTGGGGTTTTTTTTTGCATTTATCCTGCTTATTGTTCTCTAAGTTTTCTGGATCTGTGGTTTGGTGTCTGACATTAATTTGGGGGAATTCTCAGTCATTGTTGCTTCAAATCTTTCTTCTATTCTTTTTCCCCTTCTAGCATTCCCATTATGCATAGGTACGCCTTTTGTAGTTGTCCCACAGTTCTTGGATATTCTGTTCCAGTTTTTTCAGTCTTTTTCTCTTTTTAGTTTTGGAGGTTTCTACTGCAATATCCTCAACCTCAGAGGCTCTTTCCTGAGCTGTGAGATTTCTTTCCTCCGTGTACTAAGAAGCCCTTCAAAGACATTCTTCATTTCTGATACAGTGTTTGTGATTTCTAGCATTTCTTTTTGATTCTTTCTTAGAATTTCCATCTCTGTGCTTACGTTACCCATCTGTTCTCACATGCCTTCAGCTTTATCCATTAGCATTCTTAGCATATTGATCATAATTGTTTTAAATTCCCATTCAACATCTCTGCTATGTCTGGTTCGGATGCTTGCTCTGTCTCTCCAAATTGTGTTTTTTGCCTTAGAGTGTGCCTTGTAGTTTTTTCTTGGCAGCCAGACACGATGTACTGGGTGAAGGACCTGTTGTAAGTCGGCCTTTAATATGTTGTGATGGGTGTGGGGGGAGGGGAAGCGTTCTGTAGACTTAGGATTAGGTCTCGGCCTTTTAGGGAGCTTGTGCCTCTTGCCCGAACTTCACAATGGCTCCCTTGTCAGATATGAGTTGACTGTATATGCTGGGGTTTATTTCTGGGTTGTCAATTCTGTTCCTTTGGTCTGTTTTTCATGACAGTATCACACTGTCTTAATTACTACAGCTTTATGGTGTAACTTGAAATCAGTGCTGCCTCCTGCTTTGTTTTCTTTCTCAGGATTTCTTTGGCTATTTAGGGTCTTTTGTGGTTCCATATAAATTTTAGGAGTATTTTTTTCTATTTCTATAAAAATTGCCATTGGAATCTTGGTAGGGATTGCATTGAATCAGTAGATGGTTCTTGGTAGTATGGACATTTTAACAATATTAATTCTTCCGATCCACGAACACAGGACACTTTTCCATTTACTTGTGTCATCTTCGAGTTTTTTCATCAGTGTATTCTAGTTTTCAGAGTAGACACCTTTTGCTTCTTTGGTTTAATTTATTCCTAAGTATTTTATTGTTTTTGATGCAAATGTAAATGGGATTGATTTCTTTTTCAGAAAATTCATTATTAGTGTATAGAAATGGTACTGATTTTTGTATAATTTTGTATCCTGTAACTTTACTGAATTCATTCACACAAACATTTTTTATCAGCCTGTGACAGGATAAATACCAAAAATAAGAGAGAGTGTTTAGAAACTTGTATAGCAATTTGACATTGCCATGATATCCACGTGCAGGATTTTGTATTTTACAAAAATACTTGTCTGCAGAAGATTGGAAATTAGAAACAAGAAACAACAAACAAGTGGTCCTTCGCTACAGATAGATGGAGTAGCGTGGGACAAGGAGGCAGTCGAGAAAAATGATTTGAGGTGGAAATGATCCCATTTTTGCTGTTGTCCAGAGGTTCCCTGAGTTCCCCAGGGAAGACAGTCCAACTGCCTGGAGCGTGGAGGGAGGGCTGCTGAGGGGTTTCCAGAGTGGACATGGCGGGGAGGGTACAGCAGGATGGGGGAGCACATAGCCATCCCCCCCCGACTCACCCCTGCTGTCAGAGCTATCTACACGGAGATCTGACCATACCACGCCCTTGCTTAAATCCTTTAGAAATATCCTCCTGCCTAACGCTCCTCACTTCTCAGCACCATACACAAGAGTACTCACCGCCTGACCTGCGGTCTCCTCTGCTTCGTTCCCACCTCTCCAGGGTCCAGCTCTCACACAGCCAGCGGCTGCTTTTCCTGGAGCAGACCCCAGCATGCACTGCCACCTCCATGCTTACGTACCTGCTGCCTCTTCTGTTTGGAAGGCCCCCCCCCCCCCCCCCACTGTTGTCTGGTGAAACCCACACATCCTCTACCATCTTCCTCATTGGGGCTTTCCTGTACTTGATGTCAAATGAACAGGAGGGGCAGGCCCAGGTGCTCGGTCAGTGTTGAGTGAGTGTGGAGCTGGAAGCTAGAAATTCATCCACACCTCTGATAATTTCATGGCCCTGTGTCTTCAGTGGGCATCCCACAACTGGAAAGGGGGTGTGTTTTAGGCCATTAGGTAGGAGTAACTACCAAATAACAGTGATGCTGGCTTCTGGACGTCTCAGGGCTGGGGAGACGTGGGAGAGGCTGTGGTTGGGGGTGGGGGAGGGTAGCCATCCAGGGTGGAGGCAGCTTTCCTGGGGTTCCCATCCTTCTCAGAGAGAGACCCGGGAAAGTAGGGCTTGGCAAACTTTGTCTATACAGAGCCAGATAGTGAACATTTTAGGCTTTGTGGGGCACGCAGTGTTTGTTGTAACTATTTTGTCATTGCAACACAAAAGCAGCCATAGACAAGTGGGTGTGGCTGTGTTCCGATGACACTTCTACAAAAGCATTCTGATAACATTTACAGGCTGTGGTTTGCCAACTCCTGCTCAAAGGAGAGACAATGGACCCCTTCTTCTGCCCTGTCTCTAAACAACCTAAGGCTTACCTTTAGAGTTTCTAAATCTCTAGAAATTTTTTCCCTTCCAAAATAGCATAAACAATGAGTAATCTGCCACTACTCGCCCGTCAGCTGCAGAGGCCTGAAATGTCCTATACGAGTGGAGTGTGTTTGTAAAGTTCATCCTCAACCAGGTCTTTATGAGACAGACACATGAGATTATTACTATGAAGCTACCTGGGGACTAAAGCCTTGCGGTGGAACAGCTGTGTGATGTCAGCAGCGTCCTGCTGTGTTTTGGTGGGCTGTGTGGATTTTGGAGCTGGAGAGAGTAGACTATAGCTTTTCCTAAACTGAAATGAGGCTAGGGACTTGGAGGGTCCCCATGTCCGTGGTCTGGAGTACTGTCTGGACTTCACAGCCACGGGAAAAACTACAAAGGTCAATAGAGTAGTAGGCAGTACAGCAATGCATAAATTAGGCCAGTAGACAGTAAAGGCATATACTTGATAAAATGCTCAAACCGGATAGCCATGTCAATTAAAATCTCCAACAATGGAGTTCCTAAAACCCTGACATAACCAGCACCAAGGAAGGAGATGAAGGAAGCTTGCTGATGATACACACAGCCTTTGTCACCTCCTCCTGCCCTCGGGCTCCATGGAGGCCACCCTGTTTCCCCAAAGTCACAAATCAGGACATCTTGTGTGGGCCTGATGGAATGGGACCCCTAGACGCGATGCTGGTGCCAGGGGAGCTGTGAGGCTGGGACTCCGACTTTGTCCTCTTCATCTCCGGGTGCTGTTCTGAGTGTCTTCAGATGAGCCACATTCTCCTACTCTGAAAGCCAACCAACACGGGACGTTATTCGCCCAGCACCTTTTGTCCCCAGATGCCAAGTCAGGTGTGCTTTATAGCATCAGTGGAGTGGTTTCCCTCACAATCTCAGACTCCTCCCTTGCTCTTTCCTATGTCTTAGATCTCTGGACACCTCCAAGAAAAGCTGATGATATTCCTGCTGTCCACCGTGTTTTATTTATGTGACATCCAAACACTTACAAATGATATTTAAGTTCAGCAACAGTTTAATGAGCACTGGCTATATCTTTATGATGTGAAATGGAGTAAGAATGGTGAGAATTCCTTGATCGTCACACACATGCATAAGCTAGGCTTACTTTCCAACAGCCTCTTTTCATGAGTGTAATATATAATTTTATGAAAAGGGTAGAAGTTGGCAATTTTATACCTCTTTTCTCACCATTTATCTTTGGACATTTAGTTTTCGTCTTGAAAGTCCATTTTTAAGTAAATTTATTGTCAATTTTGAAGAGGACTAATTTATCTTAGTTTATTCTAAGCTTGTGTACTTTTACGTTTGAATTATTTACCGTGGGTTTGGTTACTGACCTATTTCATTTGTCTTTTTATGACATACATATTTTTAGTGGAGACGCTTAGGCTAAACTATATTTATACCACAGTGCATAAAACTATCTAACTACAGTAAAACCACGATAATCTGGAACTCTCAGGGAGTGGGTTGTTCAAGATAACCAAGTTTTAAGAATTCACATTAACTGTTTGTGATGCAAACCTTGTTAAAATGGATCATGCCTCTCCCTCATCTTGAAAACAATGTATCAAGTCCCATCGACCGATTACTCGTGGTCATCAGAAAGAACTGCAGTGTCTAACTCCCCTCTCATGAGAGGACCTGAGGGTTTTGTTTCAGTTTTTCTGTTTTTTTAGTTCTCATTGGCATGTCTTAAAACAGTCCTGTTTCGGGGCCGCCCCGTGGCCGAGTGGTTAAGTTCACGTGCTCTGCTTCGGCGGCCGGGGGTTTCACTGGTTCGGATCCTGGGTGTGGACATGGTACCACTCATCAAGCCACGTTGAGGTGGCGTCCCCCATACCTCAACTAGAAGGACCCACAACTAAATATACAACTATATACTGGGGGGATTTGGGGAGAAAAAGCAGAAAGAAAAAAAAAGAAGATTGGCAGCAGTTGTTAGCTCAGGTGCCGATCTTTCAAAACAACAGTCCTGTTTCTTCAGTTGCTGTTAGCTGTGTCTCCCACGGGCCCTTCCTGCAGTCCTTCGTCTGCCCTTCGAATTGCACTTTTATGCTGCTGTGGACCTGGAGACCGGGTGCTGGAGCTGGCTAGCATGCAGGAAGGCAGGGGAAGCGACTCCCAGGGCCCCCTGACCAGTCACATGGCGCAGTTGTGCGGTAACTTTCAAGGAACTCTTGTCTGCCTGAAAATGCGTGTTCACTGATGTGTGGCTCTGTGTGTGTTTCAGCCAGTTGGGTGTTCAGTTGGGGAGATCCATCGTTAACTCCTTTCCTCAGCGTGCTTCCCTGCTCTGCAGAGCTCTGCAGAAGCCGACTCCAGCAGGACCCGGAGCTCTGGCTTTGTGGGTGGGAACCAGGCAGCTGGTTGAACACTCCCTAGAAAAGAAAATCAGGTTTAAAACAGGCCTCATTTTAAGCTCATAGTCTATTAAACGATGCCTATGTTGTGATGATACCCTGCTCACGCTCCTCCTCTTCTTTATCCGTTGCTGCTTTTTCCTTTTTTAATAAAGTGCTCAAATATGTTCATTTGGTTTGTAATTAATTGGGACTAAAGCTAAAACCTTAATTCTAAAAAACAAATCTCTAGTCAAAACCGCGGAGTTCTTATGACTCTCATTTTTTCTTTTTTATGCACACATTATAGATGCGCCATACATGTTTTGCATTAGGTTCTTTGCATGGTAACAGAGTGCAAAATGCTCTGTTAAGTGTCCTGGCAGATGAACGTTAGGCTGGAAGTCCTGGTTATCTTACATTCCCAAGGTACCTTACAGCTTCCCCTCGGTTTCCAGCGTGTTTTCTCATCACATCTTCGGAACAACACAGGGATGGTATTGTTCCCACGTCAGAACCAGGAGACGGAGGTGCAGAGGCCCAGTGACTTGCCCAAGGTCACACCGCTGTTAGTGTCCTCAGCACTGAGCCCGGATCCTCTGCTTCCCAGACCAGGGGGTTTTCCCCAGTAGCCCCTAAGAAATCGTGTTAGTGAGTAATAGGGTAGATTTAGTTCTCAATGTGCCTATGGGGGCTGCCAACCCCTTCAAAAATATGAAGTGCCCGATCATCCAGGGGAGAGGAGAGGAGGGGACCCTGATCCATTTTGATCCTGAGGGGAAGTCTGTCATCTTGGACTAGCCATGATCTTGCCACTCTAGACAGGGCTGGGACTGCTCATTTGGGGTCTGAAGACCAACTGGTCAGGTGGCTGCAATAATTTGGGGACCCTGGGACTAAATATAGTGGCTTTAGTTATTATGTAGATAATTGTCCAATGTTTTGAGAGAACCAAGTATTGTTTTGTTTAATTGTGTTTTGGCCACATATTAGTAGTCAATTAGTGAAATTATTATTTTTCAAAATTAGTTACTTATTAAGTGTTTTAGAATAAATTCTGATCCATTTCTTAATGCAAACAATATCTGTACCACTTGTATCTTTATTTTTACTTTTAGATTTTACAATATAGCTGTTCTTTGGGCTAGAAAAAATAGTCTTTGGCAAAAATAATTTGCACAACTGGATTTAATATGTCATTTACAAATTCTATGTCTTTTTGCTGTAAGATTTGTTAATGATAGGCTATATTAAGCCATTGTTCTTGAAGGTCTATTAAGGTCTAATAAGATTTTACAATACATATAGAATGTTTAAATAAACCTTAAATTTATATTTTTATTTTCATCTACATGAGTGGAGGTGTATTTGCTCTTGGACTGGAAATTGCTTCTTGAGAAGTCAACCCAGCCCCCAAATTCTAAAATGTTCTCCTTACCCAGTTTAGTTTAAAAGAAAATCAGACATTTAGCCTGATCTATTTATATTAACAGACTGGTACTATCCAGTTAATCCTATAATTAAAGTTCATTTCTCAAAGATGTTACTAAAATCTTAGAAATATTAAAGATTTAAACCCTAAAAATTGGTATGGAAATGATTAAATTTTCCCTATTTTTTTCCCTCTCTCCCAGAGTGATTAATTTCACTCTCTGAGTCTCACCCCGTGAGCAGTAATGCTGCTGCCGAGAGGCCTGGTTCGGTGAAACCTGTTGAGAGGATTGTCTCTGTTGGAAAGACAGCTGCCGAAAAGGCATTCCCTTTCTGAGCATGGCTTTTAGATTACAGCCAATCAAGCCTCAGAGCTGGAGGAACACCTGTCAGAGACGTTTTTCTACAGAGATGGTCTCTTTAATCAGATTTCATTGCGCTTCAGAAAAAGGTTCATTTTAAAATGTGGGTAAAACGGCATCTGCTTTTATGATTCATCCTGGCCAGACTTTTAAAGCTGAAAAACCAATTTAGAGCTTATTTATGACATTGTTCTACCATAGAAGGAGAAACTGCGACAAAGTGTTTAAAAAGGAAGCACTTGCCCAGACCTTTGATTTGTAACTTTCGCTTGCGAAAGAGATCTCAACATTTATCTTTGAACTTTTTTGTGTGAATGTAATTAAGGATAGGAATTCTTAGAGCAAACTTTTAAAATGTTTAAGCTAAATTGTGGATACATGTACTGAAAACTGGGAAAGTCTCATCTGTTGCAGTGTGTTGCACTTATCTGTGAACAATGCCAAGTATTATTGATGCTGACTGGTGTTTACAGGAACTCGGCTCCACTTTCACCTCCGCTCTCCTCAGAGGCACCGTGAAGTCTGTAAAATCCTGGTCCTTTCTCACATCTGCAGACTCTATTGAGTGGAACTATTAGAAGACAAACCTCATCTTGCAAACTGTAATTTAATGGTAGAACAGTGTGCGGACCGGAATATCAGTTAATTTTCAAAACATTTTATTCTACACCAATTAGCTAGGTCCTGGAGGGCAAAATGACAAGAGGTTACTCGTTCACTATGTATTTAATTAATTGAAAAATGCTCAAATTGCTTTTACAGTTGTTATTAAAAAGTAGAATCAGTGTTGCCAGTGCTCAACCATAATTGGAACCCCGGGGAATTAAATATTTAGCATTAGTAATGTAACAGCACTTAGGACACAAATTTCTATTTTCGTAATGAAAGCTATACACTGTGAGTGCAAGTGGCTAAAACGACAGCTGTGACAAGTGAAACGGCCTGGGATATTTCAATAAGACACCTCATTGGACAGCAAGTCTTACCGCATTACTCGTTTGTAAGAGATCTGCAAGTTTAATTCCCAATAGAAACCCGTTACCCAAGTATTTAGATTTCTAATTGCAGGCAGGATGAACAGTTGGGCAAATGTCTTGCCATAAGTGGCTGCAACGTATAGTGCTTTCTAAATAATCCGCTGTAAGTTCATGCCTTTGTCAATTTAAAAATAGCGGGACTGTCAGGGAATACAGATTGTGTTTGTTTTAAGTTTAATTACATTTTAAGCATAAATGCTTCCAGTGTTACAATGAGAAAAGTTGGATATTGGACTCTAATGAGCAGCGGCGGTAGACGGCTAGAGACCCTGAGGGATTCCCTCCGAGAATTAACTGGATAAAAGTACTTGGTTAGGATACCGTTGATGGCTGAGCTGTTCTTAAAACCCAGTTATAGAGCTGTCTCTCAGCCCTGTTTTTCATTCTAAACAGGCCCTGTAGAGACTTTAACAGCCGCCCGTTACAACTGTTCAAGTTGTCAAAATGTATTCTATTACTCCACTAATAAATAGCATTAAAGGGTATTTGACTTCATTTCTCATTTTCAGAGGGGATCAGGTTGATAAACACAACTGGCTTAAGTTGGCCTTACTTTAATTTATTTATGTCGTCTCAGTAATATCGAAGGTCTCTGGTTTGAACTTTGCAAATGTTATTTTCCTGGGGATGTAAAACTTACAAAATATTCTGGACAATGGAAACAATTAATGGAGGCTATTTGTCAAAGAATCTTTGTCCTTGAAAGATGTCTGACTTTCGCATTTTTAGTTCGCATTCAAAGTACTTGAGAAACCAGAGCTGAACTGACATTCTTTGGAGCGTAACTAGACTAAGCCCTTTGCCCATCACTCTGTCTCTTCTTGAGGAAAAACATTTGCAGGACAAGTGGACTTCTTTTCCTCCCCATTGTCTTTGTGTCGGTGTTTTGAGAATTTATTCTAATTGATAATGAATTCTTTTCTATGTTATTTTTTGTAATTTTTAGGACAATACCTGCTTACTTTAAAAGAAAAGAGAGAAAAGAACACTGTGGAAGTTTATTTGATAAGCTCTCCTTTTCACCCTCCCCCCAGTCCTGCTTCCCTCCCTGGTGGTCCGCTTTGCTAACAGTTTCATAACATTATCAGATGTTTATAGCATTTTCTGTGCGTATTATATATTTGCATAGGCACATATTTAGGTGTATGTAATCCATATAGTGTATTTAAAGAATGTAATTTGGCTCATTTCATAGAAGTCTATGACTTGCTTTTCTCCCCACTTAATTTATCATAGACATCTTCTTATCTTGGTGCCCAGATCATCCTCATTCTTTTTAACAGCTAATTGTCGTTCCAAATTCTGGAGGTATGAAGTTT
This sequence comes from Equus quagga, assembly GCF_021613505.1. Taxonomy (NCBI): domain Eukaryota; kingdom Metazoa; phylum Chordata; class Mammalia; order Perissodactyla; family Equidae; genus Equus; species Equus quagga. The sequence continues at coordinate 51,331,039 of NC_060279.1, read as the reverse complement.
ATCTATCTGTTGCCTATTGATGTCATTTAAAGTCATCTCCATTGTCTTCCTATGGCCAGTAATGTTACAGTGAACTTCAGATGATGCCTAAGTTGTGTTTGTGGAATGTATGTGTGCATCTTTGTGCATGCGTCACAGTAAAATATGGAACTAACATTTACTGAGTGATTACTCTGTGCCAGGCGTTATTCAAAGCACTTCACATACATTAACTCACTCCAGCTTTACAATAACGAGTTAAGATGTATTATAATCGCTATTTCACATGTATTATAATCCCTATTTTCCCTTCTCAGGGAAGCTGAGGCACAGAGAGGTTAAGTAATTTTCCCAAGGCCACGGGAATCAGCAGATCCAGACTTCAAACCCAGAAGCTTTGTCACACCGCAGTCTGAATTCTTACCCAGCTCAGTGTGTCTGCAGAATACCTTGTTTTTTCTTGGAATTTGCCCTTCTTTGTTAGGGAGTTTGAATGTGGTTTCATATATTTATTGCCATGACATTTCTTCTGAGAAGTGGCCTGTCCATGTCGTCTTTGGTCATTTTCCCGTAGTGCTGTCTTCTTATCAAATTACAAAAGATCTCTATTGATGATGGCTCTTGGCTCTCTGTTACATTTTATCAAGTATTTTTTTCTAAGTCTGTTCCTTATATTTTTACTTTGTTTTATGACCAAGTTTTGCTTTATGGATTGAGATATAAAGAAGTCTTTTCCTACCCCAAGATTATAAGTATGTTTTCCTACATTTTCTTCTATTACTTTTTTTTTTCCAAGTTTTGATCTTTAACCCACATGGAATTTATGTGGCTTGTGGTATAAGATAAAGAGCAAACCTTTTATTTCCAGTAACATCCACAGTTTCTTTTGGTAAATTCTCCACTTTCTTCTCCATGGTTTGAAATATGGCCTTTGTCTAATGCTATATTACATCTATATATGTCTCTGGATTGCCAGTTCTTTGGAATATTCCATTTATCTAATCCTGCAACATCACTCTTTTTGTCGTTATAATTAAATGTGTTTAAATCTTTAAAAAAATTTTTTAAGATTGGCACACCTGAGCTAACATCTGTTCCCAACCTTCTTTTTTTTCTTCTTCTTCTCCCTAAAGCCCCCCAGTATATAGTTGTATATTTTAGTTGTGGGTCCTTCTAGTTGTAGCATGTGGGATGCCACCTCACCGTGGCCTGATGAGTGGTGCTAGGTCAGTGCCCAGGATCCGAACCAAAGCAGAGTGTGCAAACTTAACCACTTGGCCACAGGGCCAGCCCCAAATCTTTTAAATTTTTTAAAATAGTCTGTATCAAATACTCTTAATCTTAAGTTAAAAAGTAATACATATTTATGTTAATAAATACAAATAGTTTAGAAAGGTATAAAGAGGTGGTAAACAGAGATAACCATGTCCTATTCCCAGAACTTGTGAGTACGTTACCTTACAGGGCAAAGGGGGTTAAGACTGCAGATGGCATTCAGGTCCCTAATCAACCAGCCTGAAACAGGGAGATGGTCCTGGATCATCCAGATGGGCCCAGTGTCATGACAGGGGTCCTTCAATGTGCAGGAGGGAGACGTAAGGGTCAGTATCAGAATGAAGCAACGTGAGAGGGTCTCAACTCTCCCCTGAGCGTGGCCGACTGCTGGCTCTGCCGTGAGGGAATGGAGCCATGAGCCAAGGAACGCCGGCTGCCACCAGATGCTGGAAGAGGCGAGAGACAGATTCTCCTCCGGAGTTTCCAGAAGAGAACAAAGCTCTGCCGATACCTGGCCTTTGGTCCAGGGAGACCCAGCTCGGACTTCTGACCTCCAGAACCATAAGACAATGAATTTGTGTTGTTTAAACTGCCAAGTTTATGTAATTTATACAGCAGCAATAGAAAACGAATCCCAAGGTGAAAAGCAAAAAGTCTTCTCCGTTTTCTCCTTGCCCCTCTGGAACCGCACACCCCGGTCCAGTCCCGACAGGTTATGACTCTGAGTGATTTTGTATTTTGGGGGCCAGGGGACGCTCTGCAGAGATTTTTATGGTATGCTTTGACATCTGTTAAGGGAGTCTCCTGTCTTTTTTCAAAAGAAATTTTAACTTCTTCTACATTTGCTTTTTCAGATCAACATTTGAATCCGTTTGCAAATTCCATTTTAAAATTCCTTCAGGGGGCCGGCTCCGTGGCCGAGTGGTTAAGTTTGCGTGCTCCGCTGCGGCGGCCCAGGGTTTGGATCCTGGGCGTGGACATGGCACTGCTCGTCAGGCCACGTTGAGGCGGCGTCCCACATCCCACAACTAGAAGGACCTGCAACTAAGATATACAACTATGTACCAGGGGGGTTGGGAAATAAAGCAGGGAAGAAAAAAAAAAAGATTGGCAACAGTTGTTAGCCCAGGTGCCAATCTTTAAAAAAAAAAAAAAATTCCTTCAGGGTTTTGATTGGGAATACACTGAATTTATAGATTAATCTGGAGGAGGGATGGATAACTTTCTAATCCTGACCGCTTGTGATAGCTCAGAATAACAGCTAATGAATATTTTTGAACGAATGAATATGTGCTTTGTTTTATTTTTGGAGAAGAAAAGGGAGTAAATATTCTATTATTTTCTAAATATTTTTGTATTTTCTTGAAATGACCCATTTCACTTGGATTTTTCAATTTATCACTGTAAGGTTCTATATAATATTTTCATTCAAAAATCTTTCCCATATCTGTAATTATGTCCACTTTCTTAATCCAAATGTGGTTTAACTTCATTTCTCCACTTTTTTTCTTTATCAGACTTGCCAGTTTTATGTTACTGGTCTTTTCATTTTAAAAAAGATGTTGGTTGTATTGATATATTCTTTTTGCAATTGTCTGATTTTCCTTTCGTCTTGATTCTTCCTGATACTTTGTTTTAGTTTATATGATTAACTTTTTCCTGGGTCTTTTGGCTGAATGTCTAATTTGTTTCTTTTTTAATCTCTCGATTTTTAATAAATATTTTTAGGCGATGTTATCCTCTAAATTCTATTTTAGCTGTGTCTAGTAGTTTTTATATATATTGCTTTCATTATGTTTCATAACAGAATAGTGCATAATTTTATACTTTTATTCTTTTCTAACCAAAGAGTTATTTTGAAAAGAGCATTTTAAAAAATTAGAGCAGTAGTTTTTGGGGGTAGGGGAAGAGCTGTCCATTTATTGTTCATTTCTAGTCTTTTTCTTTTTTCTTTTTCATTGCAGCTAGACAATACAGCCCATATGATGTCCACTTTGGGTAATATATTGAGATTCTCTGTGCAGTCAGTTAATTTTTGCAGACATTTCACACATGTTCAAAAAGGGCATATTCTCTCTTTAGGAAAAGTATCTTAAGTGTGCTTTAGTAATGAAGCTTGTTACTTGGGTTTTTTCAAATATTCCGCATTCTTATTTTCCATATACCTCAACTGTCGGTCAGAACACTGGTCAGAAGCTCCCCTGTACTTCCAAGAACTTGTTTATATATTTTGATGCTTTGTTTTTTCTCGGAGTGAAGGTTCGGGTCTACTGTATCTTCTGGTGCGTTGCACGGGTAATTGATGTAAAATGTCTCTCTTGTTTCCTTTCCCTGCGAAGGAAGTCTTTGCCTCAGTGTGGCACTTCTTCCTGTGTTAGACTCACCGCCAGAGCTGCCTCGTGACTTTCTTGTCCTCCCCGTTTTGGAGGAGTTGCTTCGCATTTTCCTTGCTTTGCCCTCTGCTCTAGCCCTCAGCAGGGAGCCTTCCCCGAACCCATTTGTCCTTCCATTTGGCGAGCAGTTCTCAGCGGCAAACACTGCAGGTGCAACCCGCTGTCCCGGTGGTGAGGGTGGGGTCTCACAGACCGGCCACACTAGCGGGAGCCGCAGGGCCCAGTGGGGCCAAAGTGGAGGCCCGCGCTCAGCGTCAGGCAAGGCCAGGCAGGGGTGGCAGGACACTGGGAGTGGGCCTTCCTGCATGTCGCATTCTAGCTGCCGCATCTCCTCCCCTTAGTCCCAGCCTGCTAACAGAGCCCAGTGTTTTCCGGCCGGTCTTTCTGTGATCTTGAAAGATAGCCCCTTGCCCGCTCTGGGTCTTTCATACTCGTCATCTCTGAATTCGCTCTTTCCCTGCTCCGTTAAGAAGCACATCCTTCATTTCTATTGTAGTTATACCTATACATTTTGGGGTTGTGATTTACTCTCTCTGGTGTTTCGATTAATCTATTTCTGTCTTTTTTATTTTTATTTCATCAAGCTGTCAATGATGAATTGTTTAACCATGAAATAGCACTACAAGGCTTATAAAGAAAAACAGGAGGTCTTTCGCTCTCCCTTCCTCTCTTCCTCTCTGCTCCTCAGAGGCAACCCTTAAAAAATTTCTTGCTGTTTCTTCTGGCATTTGTCTTCACATTTCTAAATAAAATGATTTCTGCTGTTTCTTTGGTTATCAGTTATAGCTATGTTTTATTGACTTCCCTCATGGCATATGAGTACGTAGCTTTGTTAGTTTACCATCCCTAAAGCTCTGAAACTTTATTTTTCCAGTATAATTTTTGGTTAAATGAGGATTTGGTTTTTACTGCTGGGCAAAATAATGTACTTATACTTCTCTAATCGTTTAAAAAAATTTCTCGAAGCTAATAATGGCTTGTTTCCATATTTGATTAGTTTCTATATGCTTCATCAAATCCGTTATAGACTATCAATTGTTTCCAAACAGTTATATGTATCAGATAATAATTTATCAATTCTCTTCTGGTTATTTGGTTTTTCTTTTCTAGAGAACTTGCTCCAGGAAACTTTTTTGTCCTTCTCCAATTTGGATTGATTGCTTTCTTGCTTTGCCACTTGATGGTCATTCTGAAAGTTATCTTTGTGTTTTCCTGTGTTGGATTCCTCTGTTCTAAGTATTATATCTTCTTTTCTTGCTTTTTGTTTTCATGGAGCACATCCTTCCACAGCTTTCTACAGAAGTATGCATGAAAGTAAAATGTTTTCATCTGAAAATGTCTTTACTGTAGGTGTCACACTTTTCTAAGAGCTCTGTCTTACTCCTCCTGTTCCTGTTCTCTGACAGCCTGTTCTTGTTCTATAGATACACTATCTCCCCTTATTTTTCTGAAGTTGTTAATATTTTGATTTCGAACACTGTTTTCTTTCTCTGCATGGTCTCAATTTCCTCCAGGTCCTGTTTTTCTGTTTAGGTCTTTCTCTTTCATGTTTGGGGATCTCCTCAAACGTCTTGTGGTCGTTAGCGATAATATTTAAGATGAAGGTGGTAAGAAGCTGGTTGGAACCTCTGCGTATGTTTGTGGAGTTGTTGGTGGATGAATTTCACTGCAGGATGGTCAAGTGGAAAGCCAGTCTTGGCTGTGGGGGACTCTTGAACTCCTGGAACTGGAGGTCTCTCATTTTTTAGGTTCGAGTCCCAAATCTTCTATTTGGGAGCATCACTTAGCTGCTGGCATTCTGGAGGCAGGAAAGAGGGAGGGGTCAGTGAGCTCCCCATTCGGGATGCTGCTTTCTCAAGCCCTGTGCCTTGCTCCAGCCACTCTCTATGCCTGGTATCTCTAAGCCTAAAGCCTCTAATTCCATTTCTCCTGCCTGTATGCCTAGGAGAGGGGAGGGGATCTGGGAGCTGACTGCTGCACACACAGACTTTCAGCCCATGTCCAGGTTAGCCCTCATCCCCACTGACACCACACCTGGTTCCTCTCTCTAGGTGCCCTGGCCTCATTCTTATCTTTCTTTCTTCTACAGAACTTAGCTTCTAGCTTCCTTTGCTCTTTAAAGCCAACTTATCACTTCTCCATCCATTTTCTGCTTTCTTAAATTGTTTTGATGTCCTTTCAGATGATTTTGATGTCTTATATGCAATCGTGTCTTCTTTCATCTTTTTCCTTGTGTTCTTTTTTATTTCTTTGTAATAATTTTAGGGGATTTTAGAAAAGAGGAGAGATTAAATGTATATAGTTCATTCTCATAGTTAATTTTCAACTACTTGCCCCCATATTTCAGAAATTCCTTTAATGTCTAATTTGCTGATGGCTCCTTCCTTGCTTACATGCTGTCACGGAAGTATCTGTTAATTTCATCCACCAGTTTAAACCGGAAGTTAATCTTGAGTGAAAGTCTGCCATGACTGCTTATCCCCACCAGAATAATATATTTATTCAAACAGTACAAAACATATTTTCAAACTTATGGTTTCAAAAATTTTTAAACGTATAGAAAATTTTCAAGAGTAGTGCGATGAATTCTTGTATACTCTTCACTTTGGTTCACCACTGTTTCACATTGTTCCCTTTGCTTTCTGTCTAACCATCTCTCATTGATTTCATGACCTCCTACCCCCAGGTACATTCACAGTACAGATATCAAATTTAGGAAATTTAACATCAATACAAGACTATTACCTAATATCTAATTCATAATCAAATTTCACTAGTTATTCCAATGAAGTTTTTTATAGCATTTTCCCCTAATCTAGGATCTAATTGAGGGTTATCCTTTTCATTTGTTGTCATGTCTCTTTGGCCTTCTTTAATCTAGAAAAGGCTTTTTAAATTTTTCATGACATTGACGTTCAGAGTGGGTCCAGGGCAGCTGTGTTATAGAATGTCCCCCGGTTGGGTTTCTCTGTTGTTTCCTTATGATTAAATACAGGAAAACCCCAGAAGTGATGCTGAGTTCTTCTCAGTTCATCACAACAGAACGCACACGATGTTGCTTTGTCTCCATATTAGTGATATTCATTTTGACCAGTGGTGTCTGTCAAGTTTCTTCCAGGTTTTCTCCTTGAAATGAATAAGCAATCTGTGGAGAAATAGTTGGAGTCTGTGCAAATATCCGTTGTCACATAACTTAGTAGACCTTACTCTAAAAAGAGTCGCCCTGCTGGAGTCCTGAATTACACTGGCGTGGTTAGGATGGTTATAATACACATTAGAGTTCAGTCCTACTACGATGTTGTGCTGAAGCTAATGGATAGGCCCTTTGCGTCTGATTCTTGTCTACTGATAACTAAATTCACACCTGGAGGGTGATCTTTCCCCTCTCCTGGCGCCACCGTGTATGGTTCTGCAGGTGTGTGACGCACCAGAACATTGTTCATATTGTGGACATGCTGGATTTTGTACATATATCTTCACAGTTTTTCAGCAAATGGAAATAAAACATTTTGAGAAAAGGGGGTCTTTTTCTAATTTTCACAAAGTACCCATTGACTTTAGATGTGGGGAGTGGGTTATAATCCTTTCTTCCTACCAATAAAGTCAGGGATGGTGTTTAAGTCCATAGCTTAGGAACGTCAGTAATGTTAGAACTACATGACTGAGGCCAGGAAACATGGGGGACTTCTGATGGGATGTGCTGGCTCGGGAGATGGGGAATTAGAAGATGCCCCATCAGGGATTTAAGAAAAATTATTAGAGAAGAAAAAGAACAGATGTGTGCACAAGCAGAGAAATCTACTTTAGATCATGTGTTGGTCTAATCGTTGCAGATGTAATAAATTTCTAGAGAAAAAAACTTAAGCAGAAGAAAATGAAAGCAGGTTAGAGTCAGGGCCATGAAATTCTTACAGCTGAAGCATCTCAGAGGAAGTCATTTTGGGTGAGAAGTGGGAGAAGAACGAATGTGTCCAGGGAAAAGAGGACTAGTTCAAAGAAAATCTATTGGAATGAAATCCTGGTGAAGGGTCTTGGTTGGGTCCCCTTGCCTTAAGATGAACAGTAGGGCCCTGGAAGCAAGGGCAGCCCTGCGGCTCAGAGAACATGCTTTGTTTTGTTTTCTGAGTGTTTTGCTCTCTAGTCTTGAGAACACACAACTTCATTGTGACTCAGCAGTTGAGAATCTCCATCCCTCTGAGTACCACGGAGCGTTGCCTGCCGGCTGGTGGTAAAACATACCCCCCCGTCAACCTCAGCACCTCTTCTCTAAACAGCCTCTGCCAGATCTGTGCTCTCCTGCAGCTTACATCCTGGGGGGAGAGAGCGAGGAGACACAAGAGCACAGGTGAACCGGATCATTGCAGATAGAGATAGGTTATAAGCCCCCCTGCCTAACCCTCTTGGCGTGCTCTGGGTCTTGCTGGCCTATGGCTGGCCTGGTGTCTATTTCCAGTTGCATAAATAGTTTATATGTATATCCACCCCTTCTGCTAGTTTGTAAATACCTCAGGAGCAAGTTCCACCCCTTTGAAGAGTGCTGTTCTCACGGTGCTGTATATATGCACCGTGTGCTCCATCTATGCTCAATCGTGGAGAGGACGGACAGGGCAGCCCCATGGACAGACTCATGAATGGAGACTCAGACCTGTGCTGGCTGGCTCAGGAAGGAGAATTGACAGTCACCTAGTAATGATATCTACTTTGCTTTCGTTTTTTTTTTTTTTTTTGGTCTTAACGCATGCCAAGAAAAAGGGACTAATAGGACTAAATTTCTTAATTGCCTGTAATTAGCGTACAACTTAGAATTTCTGTACCTGTCAGTAGCTTGAATTCCGAGGAAGGGAGCTGTGTAGCGACTGGCTGTGGACAAAACAAGTGAAAAGGTAGATGGCAATCACGCCCTCCCCACTGCCGCCAACGCTCTCTCCCTTTCTGAGTCGATGCAGCGAAAGGGAGGCTTGTAATTTTCCAGTTGAGAAAAGCTCTGAGCCCTCTCGTGATCTGGGTCTAATCTACCTCAGTCTCATTACAGACAGTATCTTAGTTAAACTTGTAGGTAGCTGGGAAGGTTCTGAAAGTTGCTGTGTGCTTGTGCTCTCAGAGCTCTGTGGATGGGCGAGATGATCTCCATGTGGAAGCTTCTGGAAGGAGGCACCCTTGACTGTGGATGCCTCTTGAGCCATCCCTAGGTGTTTTGCAGTTACTGATTGACTTTTCCTGATCTTCCTGGTTCCCTTCCCCACCTCTAACCCTTATGTTCTCTTTGCCTGGAACTCTCATCTCTTCCTTCAGGTCTCAGCTCACTGACACCTCCTCAGAGACGCCCTCCTGGATCTCCATTTTCTCTATCATGTACTGTCTCTTTGCCTTTCTAGGCTGCAAGCTCTGTCTTTTATCACTCTTTTTTCAAATTCTGGTACCTTCTTGATACATATTTGCTGAATGAATAAACAAGGTTAACCAAAGTGGGGCCAGATTGTTCTAGACTGGAGGAAGTTTTCCTTCTGCCTGGCCTGGAGGAAACTGCCATCAGAAGCACCTATGTTGCCTCGTAACATGCCAGATCCGGACCACATGCTGCTTTATGAAGGCCTGAAATTGGGATCCATGTGGAGAGGAAGATTCAGTCTTCTTGTCACTCCCCCCACATCTGTGTTCCAGCTGTGATGACTGAAGCTCTGTCCCTTTCAGAGAAAAGTGTGTAGACTGGAGTTCTGGGGCTGGAAATTGATTCTCGATCTCAATAATGAAAGCTCATGTTAGTGACCATTTACTCTGCCAGGCACCATGCTCCGTGTGTAATACGCATGCTCTCTCTTAATCCTCAGACAGGCGTAGATTGTCCCTGTCATTTCTATTTTTAAAAGTGAGGAAACTGAGGCTCAGAGAGGACGAGCTGCTCACTGAAGTTCATAGGATTCATGAACGAGAGCACTAGGCCTTGGACCCGGTGGGTCTGTCTGATGCCAGAGCTTCTGCTGGCATAGTCGTGTTCTCGGTTCTCTGTGGTGCTTTCCTCCCTCTGTGTTTCCGCATCACAGTATCACTGGCTGGAGCTACAACATCTCGGAGGAAGAAAAGATCACAGAGGTCGTCTGTCTGGTCCCACTCCTGCCAGCCTTGAGGAGAAATGTAAGCCTGACATTTCCAGCCATCGATCATCTGCAGAGTGAGCACCATCACTTTGCAGTCAGTTCCTCACGTGGAACAGTGGGACTCGAATCTGCAGCTTACCAAGGCAGAGAGAGGCACAAAAGCCGGCCCCAAATCGTTTTTGGCAAATGCTCACAAGCCCTTTGTCCACAGGATAAAAGAAGCTATGCTCTGGAGTAACTTAAATATTCAGTAGAGTACTTAGCCCGGAAAGACACTTTGGGGACTTACTCTACAGATATTTCCTTCTGACTTACAATTAAGGTAAAACACCGAAGAGCCCAGGCCAGCTTTGCAAGTCCTCTGTCCCACTGGGCTTTGTGTTAAATGCAGCCCTCTCACAGCCTGAGGTTGCAGACTCATGGGACAATGTGGAATAAAAACAGTAGGACATGTTCCAAGATTTACCATACAATACAAATTGTGGACTAAAATCACAAGATGTTTCTCCCCACTCTTTCCCTCAAGTTCACCTACTCCCATAGTTCCTTAGGTTTGAAAGGATTCGAGGGCAAGGAGAATACCATCGAAGTAAGTAGATTTCCCTTCCTGGTGGTGTTTCTGTGGCTGCCCCACGTGGCCCAGTGTTAAGTAGCTGAACACTGCTGCTTGCTGGCAGCCAAAGTCAGCCCTCACCTCCTAGGGAGCTCCTTCTGACTTCAAAAAGCATTCCATGGGGTTGCAGGGGAGAGGAAATGGGGGACAGGCTCCCCACATGCGCTGCCTGAATTCATTTTCCGTCTTTGCGCTTCCTGGTAATTAGAGCCATGCGGGAGACAGAGGTGCAGAGAATTTGAGGCATTTCTCAAGGTAAGGTGCTAGAAACCTCAATCTTTGACTGAGAGATTGCATTCTCCCAGAAGCAACATTTTTAAAGCATAAGTAAATGTAATTTCAATTGGGAAGTTTCATATAGCAGATGCATAAGGTACACTGAATCAGTTAAGAAAATGCGTGTTACATATGAAAGGTCATCTCTGCATCTCTCAGGGCGAATCAGGCCCTTGGAGTGTTTCCTACAGTCTGACAGCTCTGCTGGTGACAGGCAAAGCTAGCCTGAGAAGGCGCTGCTTACAGGATGGCACGAGAAATGTGCCGTTTACAAACCCTTTCTGTGCGTAGCTGGAAAGCGTGAGTGAGGCGGGAGTAAACACCAGCTAGCCGGACGCCTCCTGATCCGGAAAATCGTAGCCGTGGCTGGCCTGTCAGATGTTTGAATTTTTTTCTTTTGCTTGTTAGAGTTTCTCAGAGCTGGAAGAGGTCTTTGAAGTCTTCTAGATAGTTTTCCATGTCAAAAATAAAGCAACCTAATCCTTGTTTTGTTCCACTTTTATATTTTGAATGAATATAGTGATAATGTGATAAATTAAGTGATAAGTGAAAATATAGTGATAAAGATAATGATTAAAAGTTTTTAATTTGCAAACTTCTGGCAGAATTTTTAGCACAGTATAATAAGTTACTGCATGAGCCTACTTACTCCAACCGATTTAATAGAAACATTGTCATAATTTGTTAGATTAAATGAACAGTGATAGACTGAATTTTATTTTAAAATGTAGTCTGTCAAAAGATATTTATTGCACACCCCTGTGTGTACGGAATTGTGCTAGAGACTGTAGGCATCAGGGGTTTAGCATTAACTGACCAACTTAGCACCCTGAAGACCCCTGTCCCCTATGGCAGTGGCACATTCTGAGCCTTGAACGTGCCTCGGTTGTGATTATCTTGGGAAGGAATGGGGGGGCCCCCTCTCAGGGGCACCTGCTCTGTGAGTTGTTCCACAGCCATGCTGAGCTTGGCTTGAGTCAGTCTCTCTGTCTGTGTTTCTGTCTCTCTGCCCGTCTAACCCATGGGGTGGACTGTGGTTGGAGTTGGGCTGGAGGTTTCCCTGTGTGAAGCTAATTGGCCCATTTGAGGCTTCAACCCAGAGTCTTGGACTTCTTAGCACCTTTCTTTAGACACCTGGGCTTGGCACTTCGGATGCAAATGCTCACTGTCAGTCATTAGGAATGATGCCCCGTTTCTCCAGGGGGCCATGGGTTTGGGCTGGCTGGCTGCAGCATCAGCACCAACTCACTCTTACAGCCTGAACCCTGGTCCTCGATGCAAACAGAGTCCAGGCATTATGGGGCCAGTATGTCCCCTCTCCCATTCCAGAGACAGCTCAGTGGGCAACACATCCCACAAGCTAGTCCACCCCACGATAATATGCAGTTGTTGGGAGTTCAACAATGCCTAGAGATTACGAAGCCATCGATGCAAATGTGTGAGCCACAAACCTATTTTTTGGTGGTAAACAAAAGGCTACCATGGTGACTTTTTGAGGAAAAACTTATCTTTCTCTGAAAAACCTCTGATTCTATGGGTTAATCAACTCTAATTTTAGAAAAACCTAAAAAATGGTTCAGCTTATGGCCTTTGTTAACTCAGAACAATTTTCTTTATGCTCTTAAATAAGCTCAAATGTCACAAGAAATATATGTATAAAGAAAAACATTTACTTTTTAGGGAATTCACAGTTGCTGACTTAGAGTATTTAAATATAAATCTGATATTCATCATAGCCTGAATCTTTGATAGGCCTTAAATTTGAAAGATGAACGTCAGAGGGGCCTGTTAGCCAGTTAGCAGATCCAGAATAGTGACTATGCAGCACACTGACTCCTGTCCTCCCCCCATGTTCTAACAGCCGTCCCTAAGCCACTGCGGCCCTCTTTTCTGAGCCCAGTGTGTCGTCAGAACCTTTCTCAACACAAGTTCAAGTCAAGTGACTGGAACTGGCCCTTGAGATGACATTCCTACACCAGCTCTGCTCTAGGTGGCTTCATTCAAGGAAACTTCAGCATGCTACCTTCTGTGGCCGAGTGGTTAAGTTCACACACTCTACTTCAAGGGCCCAGGGTTTCACCAGTTCGGATCCTGGGGTTGGAACTACTCGTCAGGCCATGCTGAGGCGTCCCACGGAGCACAACCAGAAGGACCCACAACTAGGATATACAGCTATGTCCTTGGTGCGGGGGGGTGGGGGACCGGTCTGGGGAGAAGAAGGAAAAAAAAAAAGAAATGGAGGTCCATAGAGGTTGAGTCATTGGCCAGATGACGTTCATGCAGCGAGCCCAGCATACCATTTATATGCTCTGGGTTTCTTATGCAGCTGTGTATGTCAGAGATATAATTTAGTTAATGGGGTGAGTTTTAAAAGGCCCACTGAAATTTCTAGATTCCTTTCAAATGAGGTGTAAGTAGCAAGGTTGTTAATAGAGCTTCTGCCACTTAGGAGCTGTGGGACCTTGGGCAGGTTTTCTCCTCCATCACATGGGGATTTGAGAGTACCTACCTGACCGGGCTGTTGAGAGGAGGATGGGGGGCGATCTATATAAAGTCCTCACAACGATGTCTGTATGTAACAGGTATTAAACATGTTAGTGGCTATTATTATTTCTGGTTATCGTTATTCTGAGAAGAATGCATTTTCAGAATGGGACAAAGTAATTATTATCATTACATTTTAGCATTTGAAAGTGTTATGACATGCTGGATATTTGGATCTATATATTATCACAATTTTAAGTATTATCATTTTCAGTATGTCATTTTATGTTGGCATTGTGTCAGAGGCTGGTGTCATATGTCAAAAGGGATTTAGCTCATTGGCTGTATGTCATAAATGTGACACAGCACTGAGAATCAGACCAGCAGTACCTGTTTTTAGCGCATGTTGGGCATACCAGCAGGGCGTTCCTGGGAGCTGGGTGACAAGCTGAGCTGTGGGAGCAGCTGAACGATTTTCTGGGGAGCCCTGAAAGACCAGAATAGGAGATGATAATTGTTCCCTAAAAACCAGTTTTCAGATGACCCCACCGTGAAATGGCACTGCAATCGTGCCGCCATGCAGAGGCCAACACTGGGCAAATGGCCCGTTACAGAAGGAGGTCCCGGGCGCCTTTGTTGAACGCTGGAAGCCGGCTTGTCTTCCTAAACAAAGCCACTGTGCTCCTGCTCTTCTTTCAAGAACAAATTGAAGGCAAATGAAATGAATTAAGAATATTAGAAATGCTTTTCTATCTTTAGGTTAGGTGGGCTATTGGAGAATGCTTATATTTGGTTATTATTTTGTGATTATTGCTTTCGTATTTAGAGAAAATAATTGAAATAAATGGTTTAACTTACTTAGCTAAATTATTTTCATAAAGACACAATGCAAAATTTATATTTTCTTATTATAAATTATTCGTAATAGAAGGCCACAAGTAAAAATATGGAACTGTTCAAAACGAGTATTTTTGTCATTAATGAGATGCTTAAGGGAAGCTAGGAAATTAACCTAAAAGGTTTGTATTTCTATCCCACTTCTTTGCAGTCACTGGAAAAATGTCAGTTTCTAGAAAGTAGCACACCACTGCCTCTGGAGAATGCTGGGCACCGCGCCCCACTCAGTTCAGCTGGATAAATGCAGCTTGATGGCGGAGAGGGTGAGCACTGGGTTTAAGGCCTAGTGCGTCAGAGGACATGGGCGTGCAGCCTGGAAGCCAGGAAATGCTAAGGTAATGTGATTATATTACCTAGTTCCAGGACTGCATATATTCCTATTGGAATATTCCTGATTCTTTGTTGTTCCTTCTTTCACCTGATGAGTTAAAAATTAATCACATTGCATTTAAAAATGTAGCATCTGACCCTCAAATTAGACATAAATTGAGTATGTTTGACCAAACTAAGGGCAACTTTATCACGTAGTAGTTATACCTATAATAGCACAACAAATTAGCAGGATATACAGAAAAACAAACAGACAACGTCACCATCGAAAAGTTGAGTTCATTGTTCGTGTGAAGTATTGTTGGAATTTGCTGGGTTTTGCTGGCTGCGGGTGTAAGCCCGGGAAAGCGCTGTAATGTAGCTCTGTCCAGGCATCTCACGGGGATGCGACTGCTTGGGGGTGGTGAGCAGGTCTTTCTGAGCAGATTCCCACCGCCCATGGCACCCTGAGTGTCATGCCCAGAGCCAGCGTTTCTCCCTATAATAATGGACACGCCCACGGGCACGCTTGCTCACACCATGCAGTGCTTCATTCCCTGAAGACCTGCTGTGCCCTTAGCTGAGAAGCCTCTGCAACGGCCCAGCAGAGAGGGAGTCATGGGCTTAATGAAAAGAACCACGCAGCATTCGTTGAGTGTCTGCTATGCCTTAGACCTTTTAATTTTTGTGGCCACACTGTAGGGTAGATATCATCCTTATTTTACAGACAAGGACGTTGAATGTGGCAGGGATAATTGTTTGTGTTGAGCAGGAACAAAATGGGACTGTAATTTTGTAAAGACTGTACTCCCCAACTCCCTGGCAGTTAGCTTGGGGCCACATGACTAGTTCTAGTCAGCGGTAAATGGAATTGGCGTGTGTTACTTCCAGAGGGAACAAAGAAGAGGGGGTGTGAGGGCTCCACGCTCTCTCCTCCACTGTCACAGCAACCTGGGAGCCACGTCTGGAGCCGGCAATGTCACTAAATAAGGCAGCCTGGATTACTGAGTCATCACGTGGATGAGCGCCCCCTGCTGAATCACCCAGTTCACAGAGCACTTGAGGTAAGTAAAATTAACCTGTATTGTATTTAACCACTGATGTTCCAGAGGTTTATTTGTTACTGAAGCATACCCTAGCCTGTCTTGACTAATACATTGAGTCCCAGAGAAAATAAGTTAGCTGGTTATGATGTCGTGGATGCTGGTCTAGAACTCCCACACACATCTATGGCTGCAGAGTTCCCTTTATCATTGCTAATGTTCTCTCTCTGGTTAGGACAGGCAGGAGGGCTGAAGTCCACTCTGCAACATTTTAGTGTCCCTAGAGAATGCTGGCATGGGACATTACAGTGTAATTTTCTTTTTTTTTTTGTTTTTGTTTTTGTTTTATGGTGAGGAGGACTGGCCCTGAGCCAATCTTCCTCTTTTTTTTTTTCTCCCAAAAGCTCCAGTACACAGTTGTATATCCTAGTTGGAGATCATTCTACTTCTGTGTGGGATGCCACCACAGCATGGCTTGATGAGCAGTGTGTAGATCTGCACCCAGGATGCAAAGTGGTGAACCCCGAGCTGCCAAAGCAGAGCACACAAACTTAACCACTTGGCCACAGGCCCGGTCCCTGTAATTTTCTTTGTCTTCTTCCTCCTCACCAGCCTGTCAGTATTGGTGAGAGGAAGCAAGTTGGTGGCTGGATTAATGGATGTCCAAATGATATTTATTCCCTTGCCGTTTTTTTTTTTTTTTTTACCAATTGCCTAACTTACCAAATTAGGTGTAACTTAGGAAACAAAATAATTGCCCTTCTTGAGGGATGGTGACCAGATGACTCACTCTTCTTTGTCCAAAGGCTAGATGGTTTGACTCGAGCCACTCATCTACACTCACGGGCTGGATCCATCTCTTGACCAGAGAATGCACCAGAGGCCTGAGTGGGGTAAAGGGAAGGAGTCAGAGCCCTGGATCAGAGAAATGGCATGTGAGATCCATGTGGACCTGAGCTTATAAAGTCGTAATTCCCCAGAGCTTCTTCACGACTCCAAAGAGTATCATGCCGGTTATATGGTGGGGCCAGAAAGATGGCTCTGCTGCCCAGGATGGATTATACCAGGTTTGTACACAGTTATTCAAGAAGATTTGGTGATTTGTACTGGACATTCATTCACGTGTTCATTCATTGCTCATTTTTAATGTTTCTGGGTATTGAAAAAAGAAAGATCAATAAAACCAGCGCCCTTGGCCAGCAGTAGCTCACCATCTTGACACTGAATCGGACAAGTGAACCATAATAACAGAGCACGAGAGATAGTACACTTTGTAGAGACAAGCGTGGATTGCCATGGAGTGCCACTGAATCGCCAGAGCAGCCCCCTGATCCAGCTGGTTTGGGTGTGGGAGAGTCAGGAAGGTCTTCCCATTGGAGCAACCCCTGGACAGGGTCTTGAAGCCCAACTAGCCCAGGCAAAGGGCTGTGCACGACATCATAAAGTCAGGGTTATTCTGACCTCAAGATTCTCTAGGGCAGCTAATCCTTAACCTCAGGACCTTGAACCCACACAATCTATGGCTGGGTCTCAGGAGTGCTATAAAACCCCTGCATGGACCCAGAATTTTGTGTGCAGCTAACTTTTTCTGATCATACTCTTACCAGATTCCCAAAGTTTTCCATCACCTCCAAAAATGTTATCATCGTTCCTCCAGAGGACACAGCAGTTCTTTGGGAAGTCTAGCTAATTTGTGGTTGAGAAATGTGCTTGCCTGTGGAAATTCGATGGTGAAGATGAGTTCACGGAGATTAATTTCCCTCCCAAGAGTTTTCCCAGATATTCTTACATTGGGGACTTAATTAAACAAGATGGCTTACAATCTCAATGCCAAGGCATTGCTTGCTCACATACCCACAATGCCTGCATGCACACACGTGCACACATGCACACTAACATTTCTAGAAAATTCGAAAGATAAACACATAATTAAAATTAAAAGGCTTTCTCCTACCTCTCGCTCTTCCCACATAGGTGAATGCTATTAGCTGTTTCTTGTATTGCCATTAAAAAAATGTGTATCACATACCAATATACAAATATTTTTATGATTATGAATGAGCTCGAGCACCATCCCACACATCTATTCACTGTTTGTGATTTTACTTCTGTGTGTGAATTACCTCTTCATATCCTTTGTCCATTTTTCCATTGGGTGTGTCTTTTTCCAGCTGAATTACATAAACCCTTTGCCAGTTAGGGAAATGGGCCTTTATATGTTGCAAATATTTCCCCCAAATTACCTTTTGTCTTTTGTCTTTGTTTATAGTGTTTTTGTCTACCTTAAGTTTTTAAATTTATACATATTTAACTTTATCAAAACCTGGGAAATTTATTGAGAGTTAGACTAGATCTCAAGCTCCCTTCATGGGTAAAGAAGACCCTATAAATACGAATGACCACAAAACCTGGAGGAATGCGTGTCCAATGGTGGATTTGCGTGACTTTAGCGGGTGGGTGAAGGCCACTTCTGTTGTCAAGGTCTTTCCGGTGATTCTCTCGTCTCTCCTCTGAGATGCTCTCCTCGGTATTCTAGCAGCTAAACAGTTGATACTGCAATCAAGATATGATTTTCAAGAATGTCTTTATTACTGTCAGAGAAGTCCTATGGTTCACTACAGTGACTGACTTTGTAAAACCCAGTCTCTAGCACCACGCCTGGCACTCAGAAATGTGCTGGATGAGTCTATGAATAAAAGGAACTTGATTCATGAAGGGATGGACTTCTCTAGGAAGTTTGGTGGGCTCAAAGACACTCTAAGACTTTTCCAGGGGCAGGAGAAGAAAATAAGAAATTGGAATGAAGACGTTAAATTACTTTGAGGTAGCTTTCAAATAATTTATGATACAGTTTTAAGCTTTTTGTAAAACATAGATCATCATACTTTGTGAGCTTCTACAGCTATAAAACTTAAACTATTAAAGAAAACTCCATCATCTAATGACAGAGCTTCTCAAAACCTTGATATGCCCATGAATCACCAGTGAGCTTGTTTGAATGCAAATTCTGATTCGGTTAGTCCTGGGCTAGGGCAGGACTGAGAGTGTGCATTCCCAACAAGCTACTTGTGCCCAGACCTCACGGTGGCCAGGCGCTCAGACACATAGCTCCTGGACGTTTTCCCCACGCCTGCTGTCTTCTGCTTCCTTTCTTCTTCCTTCCTTCCTTCTCTTTCTCCAGGCACGTGATCCGATGGTATTTATGTACTCGCATACACATGCTTTATATGTGTCTTTATATTTCTAAAACATTAATTGAGAAATAGGCCATTGTTACAGAAACCACAATGTACTTCATGCAAAACCATTGGGTACAAAGGCAAAACATTGACAAATTGGTACTTTCTTGCTTGGTCACGCCTGATTTAAGGAAATGAACCCAAAATTGGCTATGTGAATTGGAAATTGACTTCAACCACATTTAAATTGTTCTCTTTAAAATATTAGCAGCTGAGTGTGTAAACCAATATTTATTTTCTAATCAAAGGTTTGCGGCAAATGGTTTATAAATGAAAGAAATGAGGGAAGAAAGCTTTGAAATGGTTCTAGTAATAGAAATGGAAATAGGATGTTTTCTTTCTCTAAATGGCAGACACAGGCCTCAACTAAAATTCATCCTGCTTTAGAAAGAGGAAATTGTATGAAAAACTCACCACTGTATAAAGGTACGAGCCCAGCACCTCTGCCTCTAATCATCGTGAGTATTTTCCGGTGGAAAAAAGTTGAAGATCCAGCTACATTAAGAGAGAATCTATTAACAGAATAATTGTATGGAGAGGACCCCTTAAGAAAAGCTTCCAGAATTCCATTATCTTAACTGTCACTCGCCACTCCGAGTTGTCTTGGTGCTGTGTGTTTTCACGAATTACCCGAGCTGTTTGTTTTCCCTTTATCCGTCATCGCGCTGTCAGCGGGGCCATTCATAACAACTTTTGGCAGCTCGTCAGGGGAGTTCAGAGCTTGAAGAGGACCCTATCAGCTCTCACACCTCATTGTGTGAAACTGTTTACCAGCATGGCCTTTTTCTGTAAATATTACGAGCAGGGCCCTGAAAGGGCAGATGTGTGAAAACAAAATGGCCTAACTGTGTAGGGCCTGGGCTAGATGGCAGATCTGAGTTGGCTGAGAATTTGCAAGTCCTTGTGTTTCCTTTATTCTACAGAATAATACCTAGTCGCCGGTCTTGAAGTCTTGTGTATGCTGGCTAATTAGACAATATTTAATTTGACTTCACATTTGTGTCAGTTTGGTGAAAGTGAGACTTTGTAATTAGGGAGTGCGGATCGGGTTTCTGTCACAATTCTACTCCTTGCTGTAATTTAATGCACACTTTTCCAGTGCATTGTCACACTTGATGTGCTGAGTGCCCGCCACCCCCCATCTTTTATGCTTCACTAGTAACAAGGTGGCCCCTATTATACAACCAACAGCAAATGGACTCGGTCTCCTGGACTTAACGGCCTGACGTTTCTGCCAGATTCACCCATCAGAAATAATTTCCCATTTGAAATGAATGCCAGCAACTCTCCATTGAAGCAATATCACCAACCTGCAAATGGCTATGATTTTTTTTTCGGTCTTTATTTTCACTGAAGTTATATATGCACAGATTTTTAAAGTGTCAAATAGTTCTAAGTTTTGTGGAGAAAAATAGAAGTCCCAGTTCCCCCTCCCCAGAGGCAACCACTTTCAACCCTTGTGGCAAATTTTTTAGAAATTGATTTCACAGTGAGAAAAAGGTTGTTTCAGTTTGCCAGTTTTGGGATGTTATAGAAACGGAACCGTTGTGACTTGCTTCACCCACTTACCATCAGGGTAGGTTTTCTTTTAATCACTCTTTTTTAAAACCAAGGTATAATTTACATACAATGAAATGCACAGATTTTCAATGTAGTTTTAACAAATGAATACACCCACGTAAATGTTCACCAAACTGTGGGGCATTTCCATCGCCCCAGAAAGTTCCCTCCTACACCTTTGCAGTCAGCCCCTCTAGGAAGCAGTCAGTTTCCTTATTTCTTTCATCATAGATGAGATGTACCTGCTCTGGAACTACTTTATGGCATGATACAGCGGTGATCTTTTATGTCTGGCTTCTTTTGCTCAGAATGACGTCTTTGAGATTCATGCAGAAATTTATTCCTTTTAGCTACCCAACAGTATTCCATGTATGAGTATACCATTGTTTGTAAATTCGCTTATTGATGATCCTTCCGTTTTTTCCAGTTTTGGGCTATTGGGTTGTCTTTTTATTATTGCTTTGTAGAAGTTCTTGTATATTCTAGATCACAAATCCTTTGTCAGCAATAGGCTTTGCAAATCTTTCTCCCGGTCTGTGTCTTATCTTTCCATTTTCTTAATGGTGTTTGATGAGCAGAAATTTTAAATTTTGATTATGTCCAATTTATGATTGTTTTTACAACTAGTGCTTTTTGTGTCTTAGCAAAAAAAATCTTTGCAGATCATGCAGATATTCTCCTGTGTTTTCGTTTGGAAAACACTGAAGCTCTATAGTTTCAGATTTTACATTGAGGCCTCCTATCTCAATCTAATTTTTGTGTATGGTGTGAGGTAGAAGTCACGTTTTTTTCTTTCTTTTTAAAATTTTTAATATGGATATACAATTGTTCTAGAATCATTTGTTGCAAAACCTTCCCTTTCCCATTGGGTGTGTGTGCCTTTGTTGAAAATCAGTTGACCGTATATGTATGGATGTATTTGAGGACTTCGTTCTGCTCTGTTGACTTGTTTATGTCTGCTTATGAAAATAAGACAGTGTCTTCATTGTTGTGGTCTTACAGTAAGTCTGGAAAGCAGTAGTATAAGTCTTCCAAGTTTGGTCTTCTTTTTAAGGTTATTTTTATTATTTTTCATCTTTTGCATTTTCATACACATTTACAATCAGCTTGTTAATTTCTACTAAAAGCCTCATGGAATTTTGATTGAGATTGCCCTGAATCTATTTATCAATTTGGGGAGGAATGACACTTTAGCAATGTTAATTTTCCCTTTCCCTATATGGTTGAAGTTTTTATTTAGTATCTTTCCATGCAATATTTAGTAGTTTTCAGAAGACAAGTCTTACATATCTTTTCTTAAATTTATTTTTTAGTAGTTTATGTTTTTCCTGTGATTGTAAATGAATTGTTTTTTAACTTCATTTTCTAACTGTTTGCTGATAAAAAAATCAAAATAGAATTAAATTTTGTATATTGACCTTGATTCCTATGACTTTCTTAAATTCACTTTTCAGTTCTAGTAGTTTTTTTGGGTAGAGTCTCTAGGATTTTTATACAAACAATCATGTCAACTGCAAAAAAGACAGTTTTGTTCCTTTCTTTTTAATTCGTATGCCTTTATTTTTTATCTTACATTGTTGTACTGGCTAAGACCTCCAGTATATTGTTGAATAGATGTGGAGAGAGTGGACATCTTGTTCCCTAACTAAGAAACATTCAGTATTTCTCCATTAAGTATGACATTAACTGTTGGGAGTTTTTTTGTATATGTCCATTATGAGGCTGATGAAATTCCTTTCTTTTCCTAGTTTTTTGAGAGTTTTTTTCATGAACAGGTGTGAAATTTTGTCAAAAACATTTTTGTATCAATTGAGATTTTTTTTTTCTCTTTGATTCTGTTAATGTGTTGAATTACAACTATTGATTTCATAATGTAAAACCAACCTTGCAATCCTGGCACAAGCTCCGCTTATTAATAACATTTATCCTTTTCATATAATGCTGAATTTGATTTTTTAATATTTTATTGAGGACTTTGTGTATTTATTCATACAGGACATTGGTCTATAATTTCCTTTCTTGTAATGTCTTTGGTAGATTTTGGTATCAGGGTTATGCTGGCCTCATAAAACAACTTGAAAAGTGTTTCCTTCTTTTTTCTCAAAGAGTTTCTGTAAGGCTGATATTAATTTTTTCCTTAAGCCTTTGATAGAATTTGTGAGTAAATCCATCTGGGCCTGGGGTTTTCTTTGTTGAATGGTTTTTAATCATGAATTCAATTATGAAAATAGATATAAAACTATTTGAATTGTTCTATTTCTTCTTGTGCTAATTTTGTCAAGTGTGCTTTTCAAGACATTTGTCCCTTTGTTCTAAGCTATTGAATTTATAGGCATAAAATTGTTAGTGCTTTCGTCTTCTTGGAGAAATGACTCCCTTGTCATTCTGTAATAAGCCTCTTTGTCACTGTAGTATTTCTTGTCCTGAGCCCACTTTGATGTTAATAAAGCTACTTCAGCTTTCCTTTGAGTAGTGTCTGCATGGCATATCTTTTTTCAATCCTTCCACTTTTAGCATCTCCAAGTCCTTATATTTATAGTGGTACTTCTGGAGGCAGCATATAGTTGGTTCCTACTCTTTATCTAATTTAACAATCTCTCTTTTAATTTGTGTGGTTTACATTTAACGTGATTATCGATATGGTTGAATTAAAATGGACCCTCTAACCAGCTATTTCTATTTGTTCCATTTGTTCTTTGTTTCTTTTTTTTTTGTTTTTACCTTCTTTTTGATTAATTAAGCACTTTTTATGATTCAATGTTGTTTCTAGTATTGTAATATCATGTATACCTCTTTTGAAAAAAATTAAGTAGTTGCCTTAGAGTTTACCATATACATCTTATTAAATCAAATCTACTTTCAAATAATACTCTCTTTCGTGTCTAGTATAAGAACAACTTCTCCTTCCCATTCTTGTTCTTTAGCTGCCACATATTTACTCTTTCATATGCTAAATACACAATACTACTATTTTTGCTTTAGGTAGTTATCTTTCAGAGCAATTAAAAGTAATAAAAAATGAATTTGAACTTTGTTTAGCTTTAGTTATTCCATTTCCTGTGCTCTTAATTTCTTTATGTAGGTTCAGGTTGCTGTCAGCTGTTGTATTCCTCTGCCTCAAGAAGTCTCTTTGGCATCACTTACAGTGTGGCTCGACTGGCAAGGAATTCAGTCAGATTTGTCTTTTGGTTTTGATTTTTGGTTCAGGAAAGTCTTTATTTCTCCTTCCTTTTTTAAAAACATTTTTACTGGGTGCAGGATTCTGACTTGATGGATTTCGTTTTCAGCTGCAGAGACCATTCCATTGCCTTCTGGCTTGCATAGTTTCGGATGGGAAGTCTACTGTAACTCTTACCTTTATTGTTTGTTCCTTTCCATGGGATGTGTCTTTTTGCACTGGCTGCCTTCATCATTTTCTCTTTGTCTCTGGTTTTCAGCACTTTGAATGGGATTTTCCTATGGTGTGGGGGTTCTTTCGCAGGAGGAGCTTTTCTTCTGCTTGGTGTTCTTTGAGTGTCTTGAGCAGTTGTTTGATATCTGTCATTCACTTTAGAAAATTCTCACATATTATTTATCCTTGTCTTTTCTCCCTGGCTTGGCAATTACACACGGGTTAGATCTTCTGGTGCTGTCCCTTATCTCCTGGATGCTCGGTTGCATTTTGAGCCCCACCCTCCCTCCTTGCCCACTGTTCTGCCACCAGTGCCAGAACTGTTATAAACCTAGTTTCCAAGTATGTGAGGGTCTGACCAAAGAGCTTGTGTTGTTGTTGTCTCCACTCTTCTTCTCCAAACCCTAGTGGGTTTATCCCTTTAAAAGATTGTTTTCTGCCAGGACAGGAGTGAAAGTAGATGCCTGTGTGCAATCTTCCATCTTTACCTGGAAGTCTAATTTGAGTTTCATTATTTAAATTAAGCTTAAAATTAAGGACTAAATTTTCTACTATCTTTGAAATGAACTACTCTATTATATCTTATTTTCTCATTTTAAAGGATGCTTGAATTCTCAAAAATAAGAGAAAAGAACCACAAATAATAATAGCTAACATTTATTGTACACTTATTGTGTGCTAGTGTTGTAAATGCTGTTCTTGTATTAACTTACTTAGTTCTCACAGCAACTTTACAATATAGACACTCTTATTATTCTCATCTTTACAGATGAAGATAAACTGAGGCACAGTTAGATTAAGTAATTTGCCCAAAGATGCAGAAACAGAAAATGACAGAACTTGGCTTCTTAGCCACTAAATTCTAACTACCTTCAACAAATGGGAATAATCTTTGGTCTTGGCCTCTGCAGCCCTTCCTGCACTAGTGTCACCTCTCCAGGAGTCAGTCTGTTAGTTAGCAAGTACATACCTAGTGTCTGTTACGTGCCCAGAATTTTTTTGTTCACTGCAGTGGTATAAAGAAATATGGCAGGGCTGTTTCCTTGAAGGAGTCCACATCTCTCCAGAGAGAAGGCCCCCGCACATCTGAAAACCAGCTTTATGATACAGAGTGGTGTTCACTGGATCTAGATGCTCAGGAACCACGGAAAACACGTTAAAAATGATGGTGGTTATTCAAGAATTTGCTTGGTTCCTGCATTACCCATACTGCTTTTCACTTTTCCTTTTCCCTCTTTTTTGCACCTTAATTCTTAGCTATTCTACTGTTTGTAAATACTTCTTTCACAGAGCTAAATAAGAGGATTGTTTATAAGCTCAAAAGATCTTTTTAAAAGTTTAAAGTGGAAAGAGTCTCAAATTCTTGGTCACAGTGACATGTATGTGTGTATAACTTGTAATGTATATATCAAAAGCAACATATATATCCATATGTCTATTTCTATATATGTACCTTTTATCCCAACTATCTTCTTTCCCCGTCAAGATGGATAACTGAGAACTAAGAAGTATTAGCGTTTGGTGTTCCCTAGTATTTCTGAAATAGCTGTGAGTTAAGAAAGCCTTTAACAGATACAATATTATCTTTAGATTTGTTAGCACAGTCTCTGACTCTTAAGAGGCACCTTACAAATATTTGTAGTTTCACTGATTGAATGAATGCAATTGAAAGGATCCCAATGTGAATCTTTTTATAAATAATATAGAAAATCCTCATGAGTTTGTTCTTAATTTGAAGAGATTTTCTTTTTTTTTTTTATTTTTCCTTTTTTTCCCCAAAGCCCCCCAATACATAGCTGTATATTTTTTGTTATGGGTCCTTCTAGTTGTGGCATGTGGGATGCTGCCTCAGCATGGTCTGATGAGCAGTGCCATGTCAACGCCCAGGATTCGAACCAGTGAAACCCTGAGCCGCTAAAGCTGGAGCACTCGAACTTAACCACTCGGCCACAGGGTGGCCCCTGAAGAGATTTTCGTAATGCAATGCACATCAACATATCTTAGGGAGAAAGTTGCCAGGAAGCGCCAGAGGATTAAGGGACTGGATTCATTCTTAGCTTATGACCACCCCCTTGCCAGTGCAGTCCCTGGCAGAGAGTAGGCACTGAATAAACATTTGTTGGATGAAAAAGTTACTCATTTGACATTATTTACTCTGATGCTGAAGGAAGTCTGTGTGCTACCTAACAACCTATCCTGAGAGTAGGTTGTGCTCAGTAAGTATTCAACAAATGGTAAATAAACAGTCATTGTTATGCAGAGATTTTGGGAGTGGAGGCTGAGGCCATTTGAATCTATAAAGAATCCTGACAAGAGTCGGGAAACCTAAAGCCG
The DNA here is from genome assembly GCF_021613505.1 of Equus quagga. Lineage (NCBI taxonomy): Eukaryota > Metazoa > Chordata > Mammalia > Perissodactyla > Equidae > Equus > Equus quagga. Next base: position 51,305,151 of record NC_060279.1, on the reverse strand, counting down.
AGGTGTCTGAAGGCTTCCTGCGTTTCTCTTCTAGCTTAAAGAAATTCGAGTGACATTTGTATGGCAACATGGGCACGTGGAAAGAGATGGGAGGAGATGGGAGCTGGAAGTTCTTTCCACTTTTAGAGAAATGCCCTCTACCAAGGATTTATGCAACAGGGCGGCATAGGCCCACCCTAGCAGCTCAGGATGAAAACAGCCAGAGACAATGGGATATGACACAGTAATGAGTTCTCATTTGTCACGTGTCAGCTTGCTGATATGGTCTAAGGAGATGGTGTTCAATAATTCTTAGAAATTATTTACATGGCAGTTCCTCTTACAGTTTTCAGAGTACCTCCACATGCTCTATCCGTTTTAATTTCCACCACTGTGCTATGAGGAATCTGAAATAAATATTATCATTCCCATTTTATAGATGAGTAAATACAGTCTGAGAAGTGAAATGACCAGGCCCAAGGTCACTCAGCTACTCAGTAAATGACTGGACTTGACCCAGTCCTCACTCCGGGTTGATTCTTTTTGTCCATGAGACGAAGCAGCCACTTTGTTCTGCAGAATCCATCTATTAAGTGCTTGCAAACGTGCTAGACCCTTAAGAATTTGTGTTTATAAGATCATTTAGCAATCAGTAGCAGCCACTAAAAGAGGCAGCCTGTTTTTTTAAAACTTATTCTCTTTTTGGTCCCACAGGGAACAAAGTTTGTCCTCCTGATACAAACAATCTGGAATGATCAATAAGGAACCATCAGTGGTCAATAAGGACACATCCACGGGCTTTCATTAAAACACTCTGAGTTTTCAAGGACTCCTGGTTGACTAGAGGAGGCCGTGTGGTTCTGATGAAGCACGAGGCCGTGGATATTTGGAGCAGTCACTCTGTGCAGGGTCCAAAGCTGCAGAGCAGAATGACTCAGGACAGACAGCAGGGGAACTCTAGAAGGCGTAACCTCCCTGGCAGATGAGGTCTTGATGGATGACTCCTGATTATGGAGACCTTTTCATTTACATTCTGGGTTGTTACCAGGAATAAATCCTACTGTTTCTAATTAATGCACTCATTGTCTTTGTTTTGAATGGAAAAGAGGGGAAAATATATTGATACTTCTGTAGCAACACAGGAAATATGCTTAAACCGGAATATCTTTCTCCATCACAGGTAATATTAATCTTTACAGTTCTCCAAAGTAAATAATTATTGTATAGTTGGCTTTCTATTAGTATGGATTGGTGGTATCCTTTGTGAGTTTCCAGGAGACAATTTGATGCAGGAAGCATTCTCTCGAGAAACCGTTCTTAAGATTATTGTCCAATTCCTCAGTGAAGAATTAGGAGCCAAACTGGCTAGGCTAAACACACAACCAGTTAGCAACAGGCTGATCTCGTCCTTCCGGGACTCTTAGCTGTCCGAGGACGGACTGATGAGGCCACAGAGGGCTCCTTGTCCAGCGAGTCCTCCCGTGGGAGGGGAGCAGCCACACCACAGCCTATCCTGAGTGAGCCCATCTTGTGTATTTCCAAGTTTACAAGTCTGTGAGCCTTGCACACGCACCTGTTCCCTCTGAGGAGAGGATGATGCAATGACGAAGGTGAGGATGGCATGGCCACTGTGCCGCATTCTCTGAATAATCTCCTTTCGTTCCAACAACAACAATGGGAAATGAAAAGAATCTTCACGTTTTGAAACAAGAGCTTGGACAGACGACACAACTTGTCCAAGACCACAAGCTATAAATGGCGAAGTGAGGACCTGCCCTAGTTCTGTCTGCCCCAGCGCAGTGCTTTCTGCCATCGCCTGCACTGTCTCTACCGAAATAATGGCCTCCCTGTGGTAACCGTGAGAGGCTGGAAACGGGGGCCTGAGAGAACTTCTAAATATGAAATTATAACTCTTTGCCTGCTGAGATTCCCATTTTTAAAAACCCAGAGGAAGATTATATTAATATATTTATTTAACACTTATGTACAATATTTACATTTACAAAATGCTTTGTAGTGTAACAGAATGGGCGGACATTTTTATTTGGGCATATAATTGTCTTTTCGTTCATATTCATTTATTCCTTTGATTTATATAATATGCTCTCCACTTGGTCTTCTGAGATCATGTACAATGGTAACAAATTTAAAATAAGATTAATAAAAGATTATTTCATATCTCTCATAGGGAAAACTGACGAGGGCCATTCCAGTCTCTGTTCCTTATAAATATTATGCAAAAGAGCATAATACCGTCCCCAGAATACTGTCTGTAACACTCGCTGTGCTTGTTCATGGGGCTTTAAAGACATACTTCGCTCCTATTCGCTGTTTGTTGTGTGGTATTCGCTTTTGCCTCAGGCGCTCAGGGTGCCCAGCATCCGGATGGGTACAGCTGTGAGTGACCCGGCTTTTCGTCATTGATCACCAAGCAAAAATCCCCCAGAGAACGTTCTTGCTGACCATCCCTTCTGCCGGGAAGTCTTTTTCCCCAGATGGTCACCTAAGGGCCACCTTCTCTTCATTCAGGCCTCAAATCAAGCAGCCTGCCCTGGCCCTGGGTCCAAAAGAGCTCGTCAGTGGCGTCCCCTGGCATTCTTTTATTTTCTCTTTAGCACCTAATACTCTGTGTTAAGAACTCTAAGGTTCCAGAGTTTGGTGAGAATGGATAAAAATATACATTGATCAGCTAACGTGTCATTTTTAAGTCACTGTGATCTGCTTCACAATGAGTCCTGTAAGCCCTCCCTTCGGTGGACAGCACGCTGACAGCTCCCAGCGCGCCCCCTGGCTTCCTGAGGACTCGCGCCCTTGCTGTGGAGGCCGTGCACAGGTGCAGCTGGGAGCACAGGCCTGTATTTGGTCTCCTTACACTTTCTAAATAACTCGTATATATAATCAGTAGATTAAAAAGTTATTCTCAAAAAGTAGTTTTTCTCATCCTTGTACGCATGTGTGAATACTAACTTTTCTTCTTTAAAACTTGCAGGTAGGTGCCTAACCAGACTGGGGTTTAGAAAGACGACTGTGGAGGCCTGTCCTGGGAGGAGGGTTGGGGCAGACTGGTTAAGTGGTTCTCAACTCAGGCTGCACGTTATTAATGATATATCCTGCCATCCAGGGCCCATCAAATCGGGATCTTGGCGGGCGAGCCCAGGCACTTGTCCTTCCTAAAGTGTGCCAGGTGATCTCATTTGCAGACCGGGGTGAGGACCGCTGGATCAGCAGGCTGCTAGTGGTCCCCTCTTAAGAAAAGTGGTGACAGGGTGCAGGGGTCAGTGGCCGCCTTCCCCGCGCCTGCCGGGCAGAGGCGCCTGATTCTCATCCAGCTCTGACTGAGCCTGGGAAGGGCTCAGGAGCCCCCCTCTCCTTGTCGGTGGTTTCTGGAACTAGTCTTGCTATCTTCACCATAGTGTCCCATGAGCCCAGTGGTGCCACCACGGCACCCACTCTTTGGTCCTGGCCTCCTGTGTCGATTTCCCGATTGTTCTGCAGCTTCCTCATGGACCCTTCCCCCAAACTTCAGCCTGCTCGTCTGTGCCTGGCTACTCTTTGCGTAGCTCCTGCCGAGTCAGGGCCTGGTCCCCCATGTCCAAGCTGCTGGCTGGGGTCCTGCTTCAAACAGATTGAACCACCCGGAATCCCAGTGGCGTCTCCTTCCTGATTCTTCACCGCCTGGCGACTCCTGCTGCTGCCGGGTCAACCTCCTTGAACACGGCCCCTCAACTAGGCCTTTGAATTCATGGAGGAATAAGCCCCACCTCTTTAGCAAGAGGCCTTGCAAAGTCATGTGGCAAGGGGCCTGAATACAGGGGAGGGTGCAAAACAGGGGCCATTAATGCCACCAACTGCAGATGGGAAGCAAACGAGGGAGATACTGACTAAGCCTTTGGGAAAGAAACAAAGTGTGTGAACCTCAGCCATAGAGGGAGTTTCATTTGATCTGAGGAAATAAGGTGTGCCCGGTGAGAAAATAACCACTGTGATCACGCTGCCATGAAGCGTCCAAAAGTTTGGCAACTCAGATGTGACTTGAGAAAGGTGTGCACATTATTTAGATAAGTTAATAGTGGAAACTTCAAGTGCCTCTTACAAGCCTGAACTGGGGGAGAGACGGGGCTGGGATTGGATCCTGACAAAGACTGGTGGGCCGGCATCAGCATCGCAAAGCTGCCTTCTCCCAGGAGAGGACCGGGCGAGGCAGGGCTGCAGTGACCGCCGCAGTTGGGGTATCAGAAGTGTCTGTGGACTTGGTTGTTCCAGGTGCACTCAGTTCATCACTTCGCTTCTGGCACAGGAGCCTCAACTCTGCATCACCCATCCTCCGGGCGCCTGGGCGGATGGTACTTCCTTACAGCCTTTGAAGTGTGAGGGAGGAAGCTTCATATTTGACTTCCTTGTGGAAGCAATTAAGAGCCACCGCTCTCTTTTTTTGTGGTTTCTTCCCCTCTGACAATGAACTGTCAACCTTGCATTGAGATGGTAGCATCAAAAGGTGGTGGAGCCCTGGGTCCCTGAGTGACTAAACTGAGCACAGCCAACTGCGGACCCACGTTGAACAGATAGCATAAGAGACGTAAACTTATTGTGCTAATAAATAACATCGGGGGTTGTTTTTTATTGCAGCAGAGCTTAGCTTATCCTGACCACTTCAAGGACTTTCCCCATGAATGAGCCCCTATAAAGGCTCCAGAACTTTAAAATTTACCTCTAGTCTGGTAAAATAGGGGGAAGTAATTTTTCACCACTGAGAGGGAGAAAGTTCCTGGCACCACCTTCCTATGCTCATCCAAGGCGGAAGACTCAAGAGGGTGGAGAAGTGGTGCTTGTTGACTTCCTGCTCTGGACCAGGCACTGCAAGAGATGCTGTGTGTGCACTCAACCTCTAGAACAGTATGGCTAAAAGATTTTGATTTTTATATTATAGATGGGAAAGAAGAGCTCAAAGAGGTTAAATCACTTGCCTAAAAATCACATAGCTAGTGGATGTCAGAGCTGGGACCAGAACCCAAGTCCATCTGACTTCAAAGTGGATGTCCTTTTCCTATAGCGCAAACATACAAGTGATGAATTTTTAACCCCTTTTAGCCTGTTAGTATTTTACTACTAACCATAACCTCTAGAATAATCTTTAGTTAGATCACCCTATTATTCAAAGCTATTATTCTGAGAATTTTGTTTTTTCATTTCATCCAGATTTGTTTTTACTGATCTTTGACACCTGAGGTGCTACGAATCTGTGTTTGTTTAAACTCCAATCAAACACGCTCGTGTTTGTTTTAATTTGGAATTTCATCACCGGGATATTTGGAAATGCTTCCTCTGTGGCCACAGGTTTTAACAGATGTGCGGTTTGCCCTCTATGGCGAGGATCTCAGAGGAGGGAAACAGAATGAGATGTACAGGGAGCAGGTTTACTTGTGAAGAGGGGAGAATGAAGGCTGGAGTCAGTTAACAGGGGACCTTTGGTCCCTGGGATCTTTTCAGACGCCGTCTTCGCCACCCCTAGAAACCTAGGACGCATCTGTTTCCGGAAAGCCCCAGGGATCCCCTGCGCCTCGCCACACTCAGGCGCAATCTCCGTGCGAAGCCACGCCTCACCCTCTCCGTGTGCTTGGGGTGGTTCCCTTGGCTTTTCGACCGCAGCCAAGGTGCTCCATTCAGAGATCGGCGGAGGGCGGGTCTCGGCCTGCATTCTCTGACTCATGGCATGACTTCTTGACGGAGAGCCAGGATTTTTCTCAAGTGTAACAATATTAATTATCAAGTCACTTTAAAACACGTGTGATGTATGTGTGCATTTATTTCACACGAATGGTATAAAGATTAAATACTTAATGAAGCCATTTTTCATATCAAGGATATATTTGCCCTACGCCTAGATATATCTCTCCCTTCTGTTTCTCATGAGAAATATAGCTATCTTTATTATGTAATCAGTAATATATCATTCCTTCTAAGCAGGATCTAATTTTAGCAACATGATGAATGGCCCAGGAATATGTTCCACTGCCCTCTGCAGAAAGGAATATATATCAGACCTGCTCAGGTGTGTGTCATTTCTTTATATTGGGAACCTTCAGCTCCCCAAGTGGCAGCCTGGGTTTTTCTGGCTGAAATCCCCAAGTTCTGTTTCTGTTTCGGCTTGTGCAGACACCGTTCGGAAACGGCCATGTGCGAACAATAACCAGGTTTGCTGGCTCCAGCCGAGGAGGTATGCTGCTCTCCTGTGCCTGGGTTTATCGCACCAGCTAGAAAATGACCAACTCGGTTTTTTCTTCACTTCATTTACGGGCAGGATCTGCTTGTCTAAGATTGCACTCGAGTCCCCGACAACCATCTCCCATTTTTTCCCATTTTGCCTTGAAGCAGGAATCACTTCAGTTTGACGAGCAGCATGAGGAATTAGTAGCTTTGTTTTTCTTGAGCTTCCCAGGAAAAAAGTTTGCTTTCTTTCATGCTACCTGAGTTTCATAGCTGCTTGTGCACATTCGTAACACCTTGCATCTTGATAATGTCGTAATTTTAAAATTGTTTGAATTCATTTTTAGTTGATCTATAAGACAGTCAAAGCAGTGCTTTATCCCCACTTTGCAGAGGTGAAAATTGAGGCTTGGAGAGATTACATGACTTGTTCAAGTTCTGAGATACGGCCCGGTAAGGGATAAAATCTAAAACTCCGTATCATGCTACTGCTTATGCTTAATATTTAGTGACATCTATATAAGATGAAAGATAAAAGTTAGAGGTGTTTGTTTTTGCAACAGTTGTATGTGTAAAACTCTGAAATTCTTTGTGTAACTACTATATTTGTTGATTGTAAGGTGTCCTTTTTTCTCATATTCGTGTCTCTAAAACAGGGATACATTTTATAATTAATGGGGTATCGTAATCTAGTTGGCAGTGTTTTTTCTTTCCTAGTGGTCACAGCAGAGTGATTTTTAAAATGTCCCAAATCTTCACCCCCTCTGTCTCCATGCCCTTTGCAATGTCATTTTGCAACTCCTCCTGTCACAGTCAAGCTTATTTCCCCATGCCTTGAAAATGGGTTGGCCTTATCGTTATTTATTCCTGTAGACGGTGCTTTGGTGCCCCACCCGTTCCCCTTTGCCAGGACCACTTGGGCCCGCCTGACTTCCACGTGCACCTGCGTTTCCCTTCGTGAGGGCTGTCTCTGGCTGCCTGCTGTGATGCTTAAAAATATGGTCACAGGTGCTTTGACACTCCTCCTTCCTCTCCTCTTGAACATGGGCCAGACTTCTTGACCTGACTTGCTTCTCTCAAATAGAATGTGGTGGACATGACAGTGTGACTTTCAAGACAAGGTCATAAAAGACACTGTGGTCTTGCTTTCTCTCGGATCACTTACTTTGGGGTAAGCTATACACCTTGTCCTGAGGACACTCAAGTGGTCAAATGGAGAGGTCCACATGGTAAGAAATTGAAGCCCCCAGCCAAAATCTGGCACTGACTGGCCACCCATGTGAGTGAGCCATCTTAGAAGCAGAGCTTCCAGCCTGAGTCAGGTTTTCAGATAGCTAAAGTCCTGTTGGTTTCTTAACTCGTGCAGAACCCCATAAAGCAACCTTATGAAGAACCCCAAACCAGAACCAACCAGCTAAGCTATTCCAAAATTCCTAACCTTCAAAACCAATATGAAATAATAACTATTCATTCTTGTATTAAGTCACTAGATTTGGGGATAATTTATTGCACAGCATTATATAACTAAACCCATTCACTTGGCAGGATGGAAATGTTGGCGAATTACCTCTGGAAGCATCCTTCAACCAATGACATACAGTAGTTTGTATAAATACCACAGCTTCTTCACCCCTTGGGTAGGATAACTGAACTTCCAGAGTGTCCCCCGGGGGATTAAGTTCCATTTGCCCAGAATAGTAACTCAACTGGTAACACTCTTTATTGGCCACTTTCCCTTCCCTGTTTAACTTCTTCACTTCCTTGCTGGTGTTTCCTTCACCTTCCATATTAATTACTTGCTCTCAAGTCAATGCCTCAGAATCTCCTTTGTTATGGTAAGGAGAAATGCAAACTAAGTCAATTCCATGTAATCAGTTGCCAAGTTATGTGCATTTTTCATTTAACATTCTCTTTTCATGGTTGCAGTTCAACAGCATCAATCTGAGCTAATGCAAAAAAAAAAAAAAAAAAGACAACAACAAAAAATCAACTCTCCCACTTCACACATATATAAATGTTGGTGAAAATATACTCCCTCCCCAATTTTTAATACAGGTTGAAACTCAAAACCAAGAAAAGAAAATCAAGTGCCAGAACAAGAGAGAATACCCAAAGTTACAGTAGTAAGAGGGAGGTGAAATGAAAATGCTCACATGTGAATCAGGAGGAGAGAGAGTTCTTGGCAGCTGAAGCTTTGAAGCTCTGTGAGCAGGATCATGTAGCCTGAGCCCCATGAGTGCCAGGAGCAGGAACCGGGGTATCTGCATAAAGCCAGGGGTCCTGAAGAGCTTCTCTAGTGTCCTCTGAGTTGGAGACAAGAAACTATCCACTAGCTTAGGGGAATAACAGGGAAACTTGTAATTTTCTTAGGCCGTGAGAGTAATAGGAATCACTCAAAAGAAATGGGAATTTGTGCCACAAGTGATATAAGGTCTGAATTCTTATTATTCATGTGCTATAGGGACCCAAACTAAGAAATTATCCTAAAATCTTGTACAGAAGTAGTAATGGTAACAACACCCCACAGGGATGCTCTAGAGCGTGTGAAATTTCCATGGACTCCGCTTTCTCTCTCATCTCCGTAAGAAAGAATCTACAGAAACAAAAAGGACAGAAACCATAGGGAGAAGTCAACCACAGTGAAGTTGAGCTAATAAATGCAACAAACGGAAGAATTTGCATCTCAAGAACTAGAAATAATAGAACAACAATCTAAAAAAGGCTTTAAAATAAGTACTTTAAAACATTTCAAGATATGAAATAGTAACCACAAACCAAGAATAAAACTATTTGAAAACAGGTAGATTTGAGCAAAACATTCTAAAAATGAAAAATAATTGAAATGAAAACCTAATAGACCAGTTGAATGGTAAAGTAGATATGGCTGATGAGAGAATAAATGAATTGGAAGACAGATCTGAGGAAATCACCCAGAATATAACACCAAAGACAAAGAGATGGAAAATATAAAAATTGACCAAATGGAAAGGTCCTACATATATCTATTAAGAGTTTCGTATGGAAAAAACAGAGTAAGAAGCAAAGAGATAGTCAAATTTCCATTGTCTAAGACATGAGTCTTCAAATTAAAGCAGTACCAGGTCCCATCCAGTGTAATTAAAAGCAAATCTACTTTTAAATACAGTAGTTTAACTGCAGAGTCTCAACCTTAAAAACTACCAGAAAGAAAAAACAAATTACCTACAAACAAATAACAATTAGACTGAGAGCATACTTCTCAAAAGCAACAATAGTTGGCAGAACACAACTATTGTGAAACAAATGCAATTATAAACGTACAGGAGCAATGCACTTAAATTGCTGAGAGGAAAATGATCATTCCAGAGTAAGATAAAGTCAATTTTGGGCATCAAAAGACTTTTTTTGGCAAGTACTACTTTGTCAAGTAGTACGTGAAGATTTACCTTACCATGAAAAGAAGAAGTGACATGCAAGAAACATTTAAAAAAATGAATAATGTGTGGGTAAATATAAATAAACCTTCAATAGTAGAATTAAAAATGACTCCTTTGTAAGCATTTAAAAATCAGGTAGAAATAAATTTTTAGGTAATAAAACCATGAAAGATGGGAGAGCAGATCAGAGTTAAAGCATATATTATGGAGAAGGAGGTGAGTGGTACTGATTAATTCTAGATTTTAATTTAGGTGTGAATATTAATTTAAGGATAGCCATAAAAGAATAGAGATAGAATGCATAACATGCCTACCAGTAGAAGAAACTTGGAAAGGGTGAACTGGTATATTAACCACCAAACCCTGATAACAGTTTCCTCTTGGGAGAGAGAAGAGGTGATTGCAACCAGGAGGAGCTGGGGGCAAAGAAAATTTCAACTTTATCTGAAATGTCCTAAATTTTTAAAACATTTAGAAAATGAAATAAGTAGTACGTGCCTTGTATCCTTCTTTTTCCCTTTGCCTGTGAGATATGGTCCAGGCTTTTCCGTGGTATTTAAAGTCCCTCATAACCTACCCCTGCTCTTCCCAGCCACCTTAGCTCCCTCTCCAACTCTCAACACACATGTTCTATTTCCATCAGGCCAGTCGCCTCATTTTTCATACATCTTCTGCTAATTTAGGCTTCATGCCTTTGTTGTTCAAATCCTGCCAGTCCCTGAAGACCCTTCTTCCTGCCATCCAATATTGTCAATAGCAAACAGAGCTGTCTGTAGCACATAATACATAATTATATTCTGTTTAACTCTCTCTTATTTTTATATAGCTATCTTATATTTTATATCTCTTTTGTTCAGTACATTTCCCTTAAAAGATTACAGAATCCCAGCGGTCAAGAGCTGTCGTGTTGATTGTACCCTGTCCTGGAATCCCTCCGGCATGTTCCACAGCTCAGCACAGAGTAAATGCTCGGAACGTATGTGCTAAATTGAAAGCAGTCCCTCTGGTGGAAAGGCAATGGAGGAAAGGAAAGGAACAAAGGAAGTTTTGACCCTTCTTTGGTGGATAAATTGGACAGACAAAACAATAACATAAGTCACTTATTTGAAGGTTATTATCGACCTCAGCGATCTAGAATGTATTTGAGATTCAGAAAAATTCCATTAAGAACATGGGCTTTGGTCTCAGACAGACCTGTTTTGAGTTTCAATTTAGCCATGTTATCATTATCTTTATGACTGTGGACAAGTGACTACGTAGTGTAAGTCAATTTCTTCACGTGTAAAAGGGGAAATAGGTATTACATAAGAAGCACCCAGCACAGCACATGGCGCGTAGTAAAAGCACTAAGTAAATATAAGCTGGGATTATCATTAGCTAACACGGATAAACCCAAAGCCGTGCGTGAGATAACCTAGCTCTCCTCCGTCTCCATCGCCAGCCCGTAAGAGAACTACGTTCATCTGCCCTCCGGAAGTTAAATGTGGCCGTGCTGGTTTGTGTGCCAATGAAATGTAAGCATGAAGACGTATGTTATTTCCTACAGAATTTGTAAGACCTCGTGAGCAATCCACCACTTCCCCTGCCCTCCACGGACACTGTGGAAGTGGAGATGGAGCCTCTGTTAGCCTGGTCCCTGAGTGACAATGCTGAGGGGAGCCCTCCTGGAGCCCAAGTGCACACATACAATGAAAGAGAAACAAGCTTTGCTGTGCTAAGCCCCCCCGAGGCTTTGTAGCGGTTTGTTCCCGCAGCAAAACCAAGCCCGTCCTGACTAATATAATGCATTAAAGGTCACACATTTTCCCCCCCTTAGAAAAATCTACCTAAAACCATACCTTAGAATTCACTTGCTCTTCCTTAAAAATACTTCTACCCAACTTGCTTATGTGGTTTCCATCTCACAGGATGTTAGAAGCAAAACGCTGGAGGAGACGCCTAACCTGAAGCAGGCGCTGACCCCCATGAGAAGGGAGGACTGCTGAACTGTAAAAAGAAAAGTTAGGAAAACAAGAGAAGGCTCTCTGGGGCCATTCGGGACAGGTGGAATTAACCACGCTTCCTAAAAAGCCTTTGAAGCCATGTCTGTATCACAGCAATGCTCTTTCAGTTCATTATAGTTTTATTACGTTATTTTGCTTATTCATTTAATTTATTTTATTATACATTTACGTTTTACTACGCTTCTTTTTTTAATGCTTAACATCTCCCAAGCATCATGGGAAAGACTTTAAATATGGAGCAGGTCACTTGACACTCCCAGCGTCTCTCAGAGGCGCCAGGTTTCAGTCCGTCCCTGTGGATGGGGACACGGCAGCATTCAGAGATTTGTAGCTGCCCAACGTTTCATGGTCAATAGGGCAGGCTTGGAGTTTCCTGTGAGCCCAGTCTGCCTAATTTTAGAGTCCTTTCACCACAATCCCTCGCCATGCATTAGCAGACGCCGTAGGATGACCCTCAAGGAAAGCTAAATTATGTTTCAGGAAAGTCTGTTTAAAAAGACTGAAAAAACATGTGTGATATTTTGGAAATTTTTCTATCAAAAAAAAAAAAGATTCAGTTTTAACAAGTGTTGGTGCTTCAAAGGGTATAAAGCTTGGGTTATCAGGAAAAGCCACATGTGGGAAGCAGTTCCCTCTGGAACGTTGTGAGATAAATGAGACAGTCTTGAATTTCAACGATCTTATAAATGCAACATGAGTGATAAATATAAATCTATTAAAGCTCTTTCATTTAGAACAAGGAATCTGTATTCTTTGACCATATAACTTTTTTTTTTACTGCGTCTTTCAAGCAGAAAAATATGCTTGCCATAGATGAGTCGAGTCCTTGATTCTTTACAACGTGAGGGGGGAGGGCCAGAGGTGGGGGCGGGGGAGAGGGAGGGAAGGTAAAGCGCTCTGTGGTGTCCAAATGGTTGCCAGAGAGGCCCCAGGTTGCCATTCCATCTCTGTAGTTGTTTCCTTATGCGAAGGATGGCTGCGGACACCCGGGGGTCTCGTTGTGAATGAAGAGCAGGGGACAACGAAGCTGGGAATCCCAGAGAAGTTTCAATCATTGACAGGCATTTGCCAGAAAGCATTTCTTATAAGAAAACAGCATTTCACTCCTTGCGGCCAGAACCACATCTCTAGGGCTCAACTAACCTGCTCTGGAAACCCACATTTCCCCCACGTTCCACAAACAAGGTTCCATTCTGGGTGGACATTTGATGTTTGCTTTTATTTTTGCATGACCATCCGATAGGTAAACAAATATGTTTGTCAGAGAACGGCAGCACTGTTGTTTAAATGTGTCAAACGCAGTTGCAGTTCTCTAGAGGGACTATGGAGAATGCAGGGTCCCTTTCTCTGAACTGTGTTTTCATCCCCTGTGACTGCAGGGGCAGCGTATTAACATAGCTTGAGAGCAGCTCAGATACACCAGAAGGGGGTTGACTGCAAATGCTTACTATCAGGCTACTTCTGACAATTCCTAATGTAATCCATATCCTCCGCATACATTCTAGTTACACAATTTATGAGGTATAACAAGGGGAGAGAAGTGGGGCTGGGATATAATTGTGACTGATGTGAAACAGACATGTAGAATGAATGGCCTTACAACATTTTCTTTGAAGTTTGCTAAAAGCAGTAAAGTGATATTCACTATAAGTGAAACCTGCTGTTACAGATATCCACTGGCTTGGGGAACTTTTTCTTTTTACTTTATTTCTTGAATTTTAATTTGCCACTTGAAGTTTTTGAAAAATTTCCTTTCAATGTGCAATGGAAGAGAAAGAGAATAAAAATTGGGGAGCCCTACTGTGTGCTCATCCTGTGTCAGGCGCTGGACCTCAGGGCTGACTTAGGAGCCAAGTAGGCTCAGTGCCTAGAGCCTATGGAGATGTTTTAATTTTAATTTCTTTTGAGATCAGAAGAAAACAATGAATATAATAATAATATAATATATTAATATATTAATAAATTCATACAGTGAAATTAAAAATTAATATAATAATAATGATATAATAATGAGTCCCACAGGGATTATATTTGTCCTTTAACCCTTTTAAATGGAGGAAGGGACTCGTGAGTGCCAAGGGCCCACAGATTTCATAATGTGGCCCTGCTTGAGATAAATTACCTCATTTAATTCTCTTGAGTAATTCTAAAAGACTGGAAAACATGGGGAAAGTGATGCTTTGAAGACTGGAGAAATTTTCCTAAGGTTCTACAACTAGGACATGGTAGGACCAGGTCTTAAAACTACTGTCTAACTCCTTCCACTGCAGAAGAGTTTAATGTAGAGGCAGTTCTGTGTTGGGACACCTGGTGTGAGGAATGAAAAATGGCACTTGTGTATTTGGCACCAAAGGAATAAATGGAAAATCAATTCTGAGGTTGGCATTGTCCATGGTGTTTTTCCATACAATTTTGGAAGATGTCTAGAAATATATGTAACCCAGATGTCCCCAAGTTCACCAGCTTCAAGGTCAGGATTTCTCTATAATACTCAAATAATGCTCTAAGCCCCCACAGGAAGTCCAACCTTCATCCTATCCCTACCCCCTTCCCCATCTTTCTCTCGGGGCCTCTGGAGACGGTGTATGTGTTCCCTAACCAGTCCTGGCTAATATTCGTAGTCTCAGCTGGCAGCCTTTCACCAGATTTGGGAAGTCACTTTTGGGCAGGTTGCCACAGGTTTCTCCTCACACGTGGATGCACGCCCCTCCCTCTATTCCCCAAAGCACAGTGAAGACAGAGCTCAGACTTCCAACCAGGTTTTACTGAAGTCTTGGGGGTCTCAGTATCGCAACATAAAGGGCAACATATGACTAACACCTAGGTTGACCAAGCATCTCAATTTGTCTAGGACTAAGAGAATTCCCAGGAACTTTCAGTTTTAAAACTGGGACAGTCCGGGTCAAACCTGGACAAGTCGTTCACCCTACTAATCCCACACCTGTCTCTCCTTGAACCCACAGCCCTGACTTGACCTCCCTTAGGGCCTCAGAGAGAGAAAGAAATCTCTCCTCTGGTTTAAGACCAACCTCCTTTCCTGCCTCAGTCTGATTAGTAACAGTCAGGAAACCTCATGGCCTGGACAAACCCAGAGGTCCACAGGGATGTCCTCAACTCAAAGTCATTGGGTCTTAAGTGACGCCGTGGATGGGACCCTAAGAGTCCAACTTGGGTAGCTCTGTACCAAACCCATGCGGTTTCTTATCGCAAATCTCTTGGCCCGCTAGAAGAAAGGGAGATGGGGCATCTCCGTAACTGACAATCTCTTGTGAGCGATGTTTAGATTAGAACATGAACACATTTCTCAGGAACTAGAAGTAATTTTCATGCAAATATCAGTCTAAATCTAGATTTCAAGAGAAAAGAGATTTCCAACTCTCCAGGAGCACAGATCTGTTCAAACACCCACATTCATTACCAAATCCACAATGAGCACCTCAGTGGGAAGTACCTCTGTTTTGGCTGCTGTATGGACTCAGGACTTCTGCCAAGACCCTTGGGTAGGAATATGCCCCATATACACTGTTGGCTAAAACAACCTCCAAGTTGGACCTGCCTGAAAAAAAAAAAAAGAAATTTCTTCCTACCCTAGAACGTAGCAGTGTTTATGATGCCAAAATGATGAGTTTCCAGTTTTGAAAATTTAAAACTTAGGACTACTGGGAACTCTGTTATATGTAGAATCAGAGGTGACTTGGAGATGACAAAATTCATAACGATGCAGTTAAGTGCAACGTGAATTGACAATATTTATCACAAAAGCTAAGAGGCCATCTTGGGCAAAGTGACCAGAAATTTAATATTTCCAAGAAGGGAAGAGAAATCAGGGAAGTGAGACGAAATAAAGTTAAAAAGACTGATTCCCGAGGACTTCACACTGAGTTGGTAAAGCTACAGAAGGATCTGTCACGAGACTCTACAGCATTAACTTTACCATATTTGCATTAAAAAAAAATCACTATACCTTCTTCTATACCTTATCATCATTATGCCACCTGTTTCAGTTTTTTGACCAAAGATTATATGTATATGTTTTGCAGGGGGATGTTAAACTTGAAATTAAAAATTAAACAGTCTGTTAATAATTTTTCTATTACTCTGTGTAGTAAATGTCGCTTTCCTTTTATTTTTCTCTGTAGATAATCCCAAGAAATGGAGAACAAAATAGATGTTCAACTAAAATTTCAGGTAGACCTAAGAAGTTTTTTGTGCTGGGCCTGGATAGGTTGAGGAACACATAAATCCAGGGATCAGGGAAGAGTGGCATTAGAAAGCAAGAGAGTACAACTAGTTTTTGCCTTGGTGAGAAGCCAGAACTCCATAAGCTGCAAAGGTGAGATATCAGAGTAACCAGAGGCTCAGTCTGTGGTGAGGAAAGACCAGAACAAGACGGGCTGCATTCTCAGGCTCAGCTAATGAGAGTCAAGCCTGGGCAGGACGGGAATCCTGGAGATGGGGACAGGCGAGGGTAGCTGACTGCATACTGAATCAGGCCAAAGAAATATACTTTCCTGATGAAGCTTTTCATGTAAATATATTCTCAAAGTTGAGGTTTTGAGAATGAACATTCAAAAAAGCATTAAATAACAGGACAAATGAGACATGATTAGCCCAAAAGATGCCCAAAAGGCCTCTGATAAAATTCAACATCCACTTCTGATTCAAAAAACAAACGAAAAATTTCTGATTCCATCCATGTCAGAGTACTGGCCTTGGACTAGTCATGGCCCAGGAAACAACTCCTAGACTGAACAACAGATATAAAGCCACGTTTGCAGACACTGGATAACAGGCAGACCAGGACCATGCCCATGAGAGAAGGGAAACACGTGAACTGAGCCCCACATCCACATTGGCTTTCTATCTGAAAGTACTTTCTGGATCACAGTGCCTAGAGGTGGGGCCCAAGCAGGGCACAAAGGTCTCAAGATCTGAAGAGATAGAATCTAGAGTTCAGGGCTGGCAAGGCAGCTGGAATTTGGGGAGCAGATTACTGGAGAAGAGAAATATGTACATAGAAGGAGATCCAGAAATCTGCGCAGGGGAAGCCCATGTCTTCAGGGTCCCCAAGAGTCAGAGAAGAGCAACTAAGGTGTGTGTGACCCAAATAGAGGTCTTGGAGGTTGCACAGTGTTGCGACACATAGGTGTTACGATGCTACAGAGTGGAGAAACCTTGTCTAACATCCTAGGTAATCAAGTAAGATCCCAGAGGTTGTGCCTTAGGAGTAAGGCTACTGTAGACCTCTCGTAACAAAGAGCAAGACTGTAAGTGTCTTAAATGTTGCAGGCCAAATGGTTTCTGACACAACTATTCAACTCTGCTGTTGTAATGTGAAAGCAACCACAGACAACATGTAAACAAATGAGTGTGGTTATGTTCCAATTAGACTTTATAAAAACAAGTGGTGGGCCAAATTTGACCCAGGAGTGATAGTTTGACACCTCCTGCTCTAAAGGATAAAGTTTCCAGTAAATTAAATGACTGTCAGAAATAAACACAAAACTACTTAAAGGAATACAGAAAATTCCAGACTCTCAACAATGCGGCATTCATAATGTCCAGCATATGATAAAAAATTACTAGGACTGCAAAGAAAAATGTGATCAATAGCTAGGAAAAAAGTAATAGAAATTACAGAAATGACAAAGACATTGTTATTTGCAAACAAAAACTTTGAAGCTATTATTATAATTATGGCTAAACATTTAAAGAAAATGATGGATATAATAAGTGACCAGATAGGAAACCTCAGTAGAGAAATAAACATAAAAAAAAAAAGAACCTAATGGTAATTCTAAAACTGAAAAATGCCATATCTGAAATTTTAAATAATCATGGCATTGGATTAACAGCAGATTGTATACTGCAAAAGAAAAGATCAGTGAGCTTGAAAATGGGGCAAAATAAACAAAACAAACAAAAATACAGAGAAAAAAATTATTAAAAAGATAAACAGAGCCTCAGTCATCCGAGAGTCATCAAAATATAAAATGATCTCACAGACACATAATTGGAGTCCCAAGAGGGAGTAAAGAGAGTTTGGAGACACAATTTTTTTCAATTTTTGATGAAAAATATTAATCCCCAGATACAAGTTCAACAAACCCCAAGTAAGATAAATTCAAAGAAAGCCGTATCTAGACATATCATAGTCAAATTTCTAAAACCTAATGACAAAGACAAAATCTTAAAAGTAGTTAGAGAACAAGAAGCATTACAATTATGGGAAGGAAAATAGGAATGACTGTTGACTTCCTGTCATTAACTATGAAAGTTGGAAGACAGAAGAACAACATTTTTAAAGTGCTGAAAGCAAAAACCTGTCGACTAGAATTCTATATTAGGCAAAAAATATAATTTTTAAAAATGAGAAAATAAAGACATTTTCAGAAAAGTAAAAGTTGAGAGAATTTATCAGTATTGATAAGAAAATGCTAAGGGAGATCTTCAAGAAGGAAAATGGAAATGTGCATCTTGATAAAAGAAGTAAAGATGATCTCCACAAGCGAATGGAGAGTTCCAGAAATGATGAATAGATGGGTAAATGTAAAAGACTGTTTTCTTGTTTCTTAATTTAAAAAAATATATAATTCACCAAAGACAATAGCAATGTATTAGTTCTTTATAACATATACAAGTAAAATTCATGAACAGCTGTCCAAAGGAAGGGAGGAGGGAAATGGGTGATATTGTTTTAAGATTAGACATGAAGTAGTAAATCATTAATTCATGGAAAACTATAAATTAAGGATGCATATTGTAATCTCTAAAGATATCAATAATAATAACAAATAATATCTCAAAAACTTCCAAATATTTGGAAATTAAGCAATACTTTTCCAAAACATTCGTGGGTTACATAAATTATAAAACAAACTAGACAATGTTACAAACTGAGTGATAATTAAAACACAACATATCAAGTTGGTAAGATGCATTTGAAAAAGTGCTCATAAAGAAATTTATAGCTGGGTGTGCTTATATACTAAAAAAGAAGGCTTTAAATTAATGATGTATGTTTCTACCTTAAAAAGCAATAAAAAAGACTAGTAAGTTAATTACAAAGCAAGCAGAGGAAGGAAATAACAGATAAGAGCACATAGTGAAATAGACAGAGGAAAAATAACAAAAATTACCAAAGTTAAAAGTTGACTGGTTCAGTGAAACTGATAACTTTCTAGCTAGACTAATCAAGAAAAAAAGAAAAACAAATTATCACTATCGAGAATGAATAAAGAGAGGTCATCTCTAGAGACGTTATCTATGCACATTATT
This sequence comes from Equus quagga, assembly GCF_021613505.1. NCBI lineage: Eukaryota > Metazoa > Chordata > Mammalia > Perissodactyla > Equidae > Equus > Equus quagga. Next base: position 51,286,271 of record NC_060279.1, on the reverse strand, counting down.
AGAAGCATAACAAGGAAATATTATCAACAACTTTATGCCAATAAATTTGACAATTTAGATGAAATGAACACATCCCTTGCAAAACAGAAACTACCAAAACTAACAGGGGAAGAAACAGAAGATTTGGATAGCCCTGTATCTGTTAAATAAATTGAGTTAATAATTAGAAACCTTCCTACAAGGAAAATTTCAGGCCCTCATGGTTTTATTAGCGAACTCTATCAAATACTTAAGAAAGAAATGATATCAATTTCACGTGGTCTATCAGAAAACAGTTGAAGAAAGGATATTTCTGAACTCATCTTATTGGGGGAGCAGAGCCCTGAGAGCAGAACAGAGAAGATGTTGATCTATAAACTCTAAGTCTTGCTCTGTAAATTCAGTGAAGTTACGAGGGTAGACAATTACAGACAAATATCCAAATCTAACAACACGTAAAAAGGATGTTACCTCATGGCCATCTCAGGTTATCCCAGGGATGCAAATTATCATTCAAAGATTGATGCAATCCACACCTTAACAGAATAAATGAGAAAGACCACGTAATCAATTCAACAGAGGCAACAAAGCACTTGACAAAATTCGACGCTCATCTATAATTCTGAAAAAAAAAAGAAAAAACCTCTCGGAAATGAGGAACAGAAGACTTTCTCACCCTGGTAAAGGCGTCTTTGGGAATCCTATAGCTAACATCATACTTAATAGTGAAAGACGAAATGCTTTCTGCCTAAGACTGGGTACAAAGTAAAGACATACTCGTCCATCTCTTCTATTCAACATAGTGCTGGAGATTTTAGCCAGTACAATTAAGGCAGGAAATAAAAGTAAACAACACGTATATGGGAAAAGAGGAGGTAAAACGGTTCTTATTCACACATATCCTGATTGTGCACATAGAAAACCCTAAGATAACTAAAAGAAAAGTGCCAAATTAATAAGCGAACTTAGCAAGGTTCCAGGATAAAAGGCAAGTATATAAAAATCAATGGTACTGCTGTTTATTAGTAGCAAAAACTTGGAAAATAAAATTTAAAACATTTCAATAACATAAAAAATATACTTAAAAATAAATTTAAGAAAAATGTGCAAGACCACCATACTGAAAACTCTAAAATATTGATGAGAGAAATTGAATAAGACCTAAATAAATGGAGAGAGAAAATATGTCCATGGATATGAGCACTCTGTATCGTTAAGATGACAATTCTCCCCCAAACTGACTTCTAAATTAAATGCAATCTCAATAAAAATCTCAGCTGGCTTTTTGGGGTAGGTTGATAGGCAGGTTATAAAATGTATGCAGAAATGAATATGGTCAAAACAACCTCAAAAATAAGAACAAGTTTGGAAAACTCATACTACTTGATTTCAAGATTTACTAAAAAGGTATAGTAATCAATATAGTGTGGGATCAGTGTAAGAATAGACTCATCAATGAAACACAATAGAGATTCCAGAAGTAAAGCCATATTTCCACAGTCAATTGATTTTTGATAACAGCACCAAAATCATTCAATAAAGGAAAACCTTCAACAAATGATGCTGGAAGAACTGAATATTCAGATAGAACAAACTGAACCTTGACCCTCACCGTATACCATATACAAAAATTAATTTGGCATGGATCATAGACTTAATTGTGAAAGCCAAAACTATAAAGTTCCCTGAAGAGGGGTCAGCTTTGTGGCCAAGTTGTTAAGTTCGTGCTCTCCGCTTTGGCGGCCCAGGGTTTGCTGGTTTGGATCCTGGGTTCGGACCTATGCGCTGCTCATCAAGCCATGCTTTGGCAGCATCCCACACAGAAGAACTAGAATGACCTCAACTAGGATATAAAACTATGCAGTGGGGCTTTGGGGAGAAAACCAAAGTTCCTTGAAGAAAACATAGGAGAAATTTTTCACGATCTTAGGCCAAAGACGTCTCAGAAAGGATACTGCAAGAAATAACCATAAAATTTAAAACAATGATAAATCAGATTTCATCAAAATTAAAAATTTCTGCTCATCCAATCACACCATTAAGAATATGAATAAACAAACTAAAGACTAGGAGAAAATATTCATAAAAAATAAAAGTGTCAAGGAACTTGTATCTAGAATGTGTAAAGAACTTTTATAACTCATTACTGAAAAGACAACACAAATTTTAAAACGTGCAAAAGAGTTCAACAGACAATTCACAATAGAAGAGATATAAACGGTCGTTAAGCATGTGAGAAAAATTCTACATATTGGTTATCAGAAAAGTTTTAATTAAAACCATAATGAGATACACTATACATGCTATAGAATAGCTAAAATTTTAAAAGATGGACAATAGCAAATGTTCTTGAGTGTTTGGAGTGACCAGAATTTGATTATATCACCTAGGAGTTTAAAACGATACAACCACTTGGAAAATGCTGAACTTTTCATGTAAAGCTAAACGTACAATTACTTTATGAACTAGCAGTTCACCTCCTAGCTGTATACTTAAAGGAAATGAAAACATAGGCTTACCAAAAAAATGTGTCCAAGAAGGTTCTTAGCAGCTTTGTTCATAATAGCCCCAGAGGGAAAACAGCCCAAATATCCATGCACGGGAGAATGAATAAACGAACTGTGATATATTCATAGAAAGAAATACTACTGGGCAGTAAAAAAGAACAAGCTTCATAAATGAATCTCAATAAAACATTACACTGAGCAAAAGAAGTCAGACATAAGAACTATGGTTCCATTTATATCACTTTTTATAACAGGCAAAACTAACCTATGGTCCAAAGTTTATACTTAAGAGAACTGAAAACCTGTGTTTACGCAAAAGCTTGTACACAAGTGTTCATAGAAGAATTATTCGTAATAGCAAAAAAGTGGAAACAACCCAAATACCCATCAGTTGATGAATGGGTAAACAAAATGTGGTATATTCATACAATGAAATATTATTTAGCCATAAAAAGAAAGAAAGTACCAATAAATGCAGTGATATAGGCAAACCTTAAAATCATGGTGTTGACTGAAAACTAGACACAAAAGGCCACATATTGTAGGATTCCATTTATGTGAAATGACCAGAACAGGCAAATATATGGAGACAGAAAGTAGATTAGGGCTTGCCGGGGGCTGGGAGGAGGAGGGGGGAGGAGCGACTGCCAATGAGCATGCAGTTTCTTTCTGGGGTGATGAGAACGTTCTGGCATTAGATAGTAGTGATGACTGTTAACTCTGAATAAAACAAACGCCATTGAACTGTACACTTGAAAGGGTGAATTTTATGGTATGTGAATTATATCTCAGTAAAAACTTAGTCTATAGTGACAGAAATCTGAGCAATGTTTGCCTCTGAGTCGGAGCACGGTTGGGGATCAACAGAGAAAAGAAAGGAAGAAACTTTCTGAGACGATGGAAATGTCCTATATTTTATTAGACGTGTGAGGTATATGGCTGTATGCATTTTTCAAACCTCATCAAACTATAATATCTGTGCATTTCACAGGTAAGTTTTTGCCCTAACGAAAAACAAATAAGAGGCAAAAAAAGAAAGAAAAATGTTAGTGAAATTAATATAGAATACTTCCTTAATCTAGGTACAACAACTTTATCATATATATAACCTCAAACCAATAGTTCCTATCTTGCTTACTACTGATACCCACTAGAATCATATCACAACTGGAAACAAGATCAACCTGTCCCGTCATGGATGACGTATTTTAACAAGGTTCTGCAAGTGCTCGCCAGTGTAATTAGTCAAAAGAAGAAATGAGGTTTCTGTTTTAGAAAAGAGGCAGCAGATAGACAGCCACTTACAGTTAGTGAAATCGTCCACCTGAAAAACCTAAGAAACACTGAGAAATTGTTAGAACCAAGAGGGCTTCGTATCCTAATTGTAAAACCAATAGTTTTATATATATACTACATCATAGTAAACACTATTTAGAAAATATAATGTTTAAAACAATCCATTTTAAAAATTAACAAAAACACAAAATGCCAAGGACCAATGTAAGGAAAGTTATTAAACTCTACCAAGGGTTATAAAAATCACTTTAATAATTCGAAAGTGTGTCTCATCTATGCATGAATGGACCCAATATTATAAAGACATTACTTCCTCCAGATTCATACACATATCCGGTCCCAAGAAAATTCCAGCCAGTGTTTATGAAACTTGAAAAAAACTACTCTAAAACTAATCTGGAAGTATAAATGTTCAAGAATAACTAGAAAAAGAAGAATAATGAGGGTGAACTTTCTTCTACCAGGTATGTACAAGGATTCATTCATTAAATTGGTACAGATCTGGTGCAGGAAGAGGGAGCCCCAGATACAACATAAGAGAAAGCCGAGACACAAATCCAAGCATGAGTATGGATTGGGACAAAGTAAAGGTTGCCTTGAAATAATTGGGAAAAGTCTGGATTGTTTACCTAATGATGCTGGGACCACTGACCGTCTGTAAATAAAGTTAGCTACCAATTACACTTTACAATAGAACAAATTTACAGCAGATTGAAGGTTAAATGTAAAAGCAAGACCATAAAATTACTAGGAAAAAAATAATTATTTGTTGGACTTCGGTTAGAGAAGGATTTTGAGGAAGATTTTTGAACTATATCAACCAAACTAGGTAATAAAGAGGGAAAGGATTGACTCCTTGAAAATGAAAAAGTTTTATATGACAGAGACTTAAAAACAATTAAAAGACCAGCATTGGGGAAAACCCTTGCCACATACGTGGCCGACAAAATGTTCATATCTTCAATATGTGATTTCGTAAGGCTGCCTTCAACGGAAGTAAAAAGAATCCTGCTCAGCCTCGCTGAGGCCCACGAGAGGGTCTGCCAGCTTCTGTAGCTGGAAAGCCCAGGGATGGAGGTGCGGGAAGCTCTCTTCATGAGGAAGGCAAGTTGGTCGCCAGAGCCGAGGCCCTCCTCTCCCACCAGCTTACCGGTCCCCCAGGAAAGAGTTGCTTCTCCGATAGCTCCAGTGGAAAAGCTTTTGCAAAGATTTTGGCTCAGCTTGGGTCATAGCTCCATTCCTGAATAATCTCTGTGGCTGGAGGAAGGTTTCTTTCCCTTTTGTTCCTGTTTCTTTTTTGCTCATGTTTCTCTTTTGTTCCTAGATTCGAGTTGGGTTATCCACCGATGTTTCCGGCCAGCCATGGATTATGTGCTACGCTCGAGGCAGGGAAAGGGGCAGGTCAGTGCCCTACGAAATACCTGGAATGCGTTTTTCACAACAGAGACCGATTCTGTTACTGGAAGAAGGAAGAAGGACTGCTAAGGGGCCAGCCAGCAGATTTTCACTAACGTACATAAAGTGTTCTCACAAATCAATGAGAAATAATATTCTCAAAAGGACATGAAAAGCCATGAAGATTCATTGTTAATTAAAATTTACTTTTCCCGAGTCCTATTCTTTCATATTTCTGTTGAATGTTTTCCAAGGTTGTAGTTGACGAATTTGACAAATTAAGTGGTTATAATTTATCACAAGATGCTAATATGTTATAAGGATCTTCCTCTCCTCTTAGGTACCATGTAGAGTATAGAGACCTTCTGTGACAATGTTTTAATTCAAAGCAGTGTCTCCGGTTGTGAGAATTTGAGGCGTGATGACTAAGATTCTGTCCCTCAGGCAGAACGAACATTCAAATCTTTACTTCACTCGAGTTCAATAAATCTTTCTTCTTTCATCTTTGAAAAGTAAGGGAGGGCCTTGTTCTTAGGATTTTTCTTGAACACCCCAGAACTTTGCAATGATTTTATGTGCATATTTCTTAAATGAATTTAGGGACCTGAACTTTCCTGATTTTGTTTCAAATTTGGTTTATCTCATTGAAGGAAAAATTAATTATTATTTATATATATTGTCCATAAAATTTTTATGATTATAAATTTTTACCCATTAAATATCAAGTTACTGCTTTTTAAAAATACAATCTGTATGTTTTAGACCTATATGAGTGTATTCATAGAAGATAAAAAGTTTAATTTTTGACAAAACAGAAAATTCCTATTAACTTAGAATCCCCAAACCCACAAAGCACAATTATTTTGGCTCTCTGTCTGTTTGCATTTGGAAATATTACACAGAACTTATTTATTTATTTTTTTTTTAAGATTGGCACCTGGGCTAACAACTTTGCCAATCTTTTTTTTTTTTTTCTGCTTTATCTCCCCCAACCCCCCCTGTACACAGTTGTATATCTTAGTTGCAGGTCCTTCTAGTTGTGGGATGTGGGACGCCTTCTCAACGTGGCCTGACGAGCGGTGCCATGTCTGCGCCCAGGATCCGAACCCTGGGCCGCCGCAGTGGAGCGCGAGAACTTAACCACTAGGCCATGGAGCCAGCCCCTACACATCACTTTTATGAGAGAGAGAGAGAAGCAATAGCAGTTAGCTCAAGTGGGACCCTCTAGCTTGTATGCCATTGAGTCAATAAAAATACACGCTCTACCATTTACAGACTGTGTTCAGACGAGCTCGTCACCTTCTCTGTGCCTCAGGTCCATCATTCATGAATGGGGGTCACAATAGCACTCACCTTACCGGGCGGTTTTGAGGGCACAGTGACGTATAGAGCTTTGAACAGCACCTGGCCCAAAGTGAGTGCAGAGTCAGTTGGCTACAACTATTGGTTTGTGTCATTTCTAACCATAGCCCAGCCTGCCAAGTGCTGTGTCACTGACGCTGTTCAGAGGGCCTGGTGAGGTTTAGAAGTACCACCTGCAAGACAGAATGCACTTAAGTAGAGTCGGCTAAACTTATTTCTTTGAACTCAAGTTCTCTGGAAATAAGTGTTTCATCTATGGATTAATAAACGGTCACTACCATTAGTCAGAAACATAAAGAGCTCTCAGAGTCCTCTGTCAGCTCTCTGGAGCCCTTATTCTATGGTGATTTATTCACGGATGTTTCTGTGTCCTCCACTAATCTGTGAACTGCAAGGAGGCCTATGATTTATTCACTACTAATTCCCGTGGATCCACTGTGGGCCTGTCCCAGAGGAGCTCGCTGAACGTTTGTTGAGTGAATGAATGAGCAAATGGACAAACTACCGAACAGGCATATGACTCTCTAAACCTCTTCTTCAAATAGTTGTCTGCTGTCTGGTCTGAGCAGAGGACAAGTCAGAACTAGAGGCCCCACAGGCTAACTACCCGGATGGCAACGGGACACGTTTCATCTACTTGAAATCTATTAAAAGATCATCCTTGAAAAAATTCTTTCAAGCTTCTTAAGAAGAGGAAATGCCATCATCATATGTGCTTCACCCATGAATTTCAAAATTCTTTCTTTGAGAGAACACGAAATACTAGACCAACTTAGATAAAATCTTTTGGCTACTTTTGTTGGTCATTCATGCATAGATGCTATTAAAGATGAAATAGAATTAAAAGGTGGTGACCAAAAGGGAATGTGATTTAATTTAGAGGAATTAAAAGGATGAGAGGGAAGCAATAAACATGGTTGAGTTTGCTGAATATTTTTCTATGCCTGGAAAAAAATGTCATCTGATATGTATTCAATACTTAAACAGAATGAAATAGTAGTCCAATTCAGAAAATATTTTGAAGATTTGATTTTATCTCCTTGCAGTGAGTGAGGTCTTTTTTCTTTTTTAAGAAAATATCTAGGTTCAGTTCTGTTTGAATGAACTTTAGTATCTTTGGTAACTTGACTTTAGCATCTCTCTGTGTCTCTTTGGTAAAACTTCGCTTATTCCAGGTTGAGTCCGGTGAACGCTTGGATTCAGTCTGTCTTGTAGTTCACCAGGTAGTATGTCTGTTACATTCTGGAGTTCTTGTTGCTGTTGTGGTGGTTTGCATTCACACTTTGGTTTACCTCGTACTTCCAGCACTTGTGTGTGACTCAGGGTTCTCTTCTGGAACGGTAAATGGAGATCCCGAATGAGATCAAATGGGGCAGACTCCTTAAACCAGAAATGTCCGCTGAATGAGCAGACCTTTCCCTGGGTTCCTGCAGGGGTCCAGGGGCCCATCATTCAGTTCAGAGCCGAAAGAAGGCGGGCAACGTGTTGGGCTTTCAGAAGTGGCTAACTGAAACCCTTTCCCCTCTTAGTTCAGAATTAGTGAAGAAATAGCTACGACAATCAGACAGATGAACATCAAAACACCATCTTTGTTGCTGGCGTCAATTAGCAAATGCGGCTGGAAGCTGAGGCCCAGTACGTGGGCTTCCACAGCTTGCTTCTCACATCCTCCTCCAAGAAAGGCATTAGGATGGCCCCGCTGTAAAGCAGACACTTCGTTGGTCTGCTGCCAATGGGATCGTTGTCTCCCATCTTAAAAATCTCATTAGTTCGGACCAATGGAAATGGCCTTCCAACCCGCCTCCAGAAAGGAGATGCCAGGCCCAAGGCAATGTGCTTATGCTGTGGATGCTGGAGGAGGAGGAGATACCCTCTACAGGCAGACAGACTTGAAAGCGAGCCAGGAGAGGCCTAGCCACGGTCAGCCCCTCCCAGAGCTCCACCAACCAGGCAGGTCGCTCCTTCTCCTTTGGGGTAGGGGGTGAAGGGGAAGTAGGTGACCAGCAGTGTGAGGGGGTGTAAGCTTGCTCTCAGCAACATGAGGACACGGCAGTAGCTGTCCGCTTTCAATGTATTTTATCCTTGCTCTTCCAGACTCACAGTACAAAACAGCACCTTGAAAACTTTGCTCAGCAATTGAGTCCCTAAGCAATAGTGCCTCCATCCTCGCAAAGGAGACATTCTCTTTGCTTCTGAGTCACAAGAGCCATGTTTTATTCTTCTAGAAATTTCCCTGTCCATCACATGCACCTACCTCTTCCCCAGAGGTCCTTATCCTTATCACTTCCTTCATCCTTAAGAATTGAAAGTCTGTGACCCTTTCTGTCTAGAATGGCCTCTTTCATGCTGTCATACAAGCCCAGGTGGCTGTCCCTCATTTGGAGACTTTTTCCTCCTTCTGCCCAACACGCACATCTCAGAAGCTCTAGGCTCCAAGCGAGGCTGGACCGTTTGGCTGATTCTTGGGCTCTTGCTCCAGTCACAGCCTGTGTCAGAAGGCTCCCTGGGGAATTTTACTATCCCCTGCATAGACTCAGGTTTTTCTAGACTTATTGAATATAAGAATCGAAACGCTGATGTTGCTCATTTTGTTGTCGTGTTCTGTTGACCATCATGCATGAGAGTACTTGGGCAGTTGGATTCATTCATTCGCTCATTCATTTATTCCAGACTTTATGGAATGTGTTTGGCACTGCGCTGAAGCCCACGGTTACAGTAGGAGGACTTCTCAACGCCTGTCTGCGGGAGCTCAGTCTGGGAGGTGGGGTGCACATACAGGTGTTTTACAATGTGGCCGGGTAGACTTGTGTGAGCGCTCTGCCCTACGGTGAGGGACACCGGGCATCATTTAACCTAGGTGCTGAGTGAAGGGTGCAGCACGAGGCAATCTCTGAGGTAGAAGATGGGCCATTCGGGCAGGGCCTGACCTCCCCTGGGGTGGAGGTGAGCAACACGTACGGCAGAAGCTGTGAAAGGGGGGCTGGCCCCAGCCTGGGGAAGGCTTCATAAGACAGAGGAAGTTTACACTTCATTCTGTAAGCAACAGGAAGCCAGCAGACGTGCAACTCGCTCGGCTCTTTATGAGGGAGCTAACTCTGCATCGGAGGATGGGACCCATTCTTAGGTGACTTAATCCTTAAAGGGCACTAGGCATTGGGGCGCTGAGAAGCCCGGCTTCTAGCTTAGAGTTTGGAGGGTCTCGAGTGATATTGATATAATTGAGCTTTTAGCAAAAAAGATGAAATCGTAATAGCCAATATGTCTAAAATGAAAAGAACGTGATTTGCCTTATAATAATGCACCCCTAAAAATAAATCTTTAATTCAACCTATGAATCTTTAATGCCAAGAACGCAGCATAATACTTTGAAATTGAAACTTGAGATAGAGGCATTGCGAAATCCGCCCTCCCGTGGGTTTGGGGCGTACAAATTGAGCAGTATGAACTGTGGACACCTCCTGGTGGCAGCAGATGTGTGCTGTTTGCTTGGTCCAAACAGGAGGGAAATGAATCAAAGGCATTAAAAATAAATAACAGAGGCAGGCCCAGAAGGAAGAGATGGGAGGATGAAATTGCCCCAGCCACAGGGCAGACCTGGCGGGGACCTCTGGCTGTCGGAAGGGAGAGATGGCAGAGGGAGGCCACCCGGGTAACAGGGCTCAACCACCACGGCTCCTGGGCAGAGGTCCCGAGCAAGGGCGCTTCTGGCAAATTTAAAATCAAGAGGTACGTTCCTGAGATAGGTGTTCCAGAGTGTCTGTTGGCAGTTTTGAAAGAAAATTGTTTTCGTTTTTCAGTTCTAAACGTTCGGCCTAATAAATGCTTTCTCATAATAATCTTTTTCGGGTCTATAAGCAATTTTCACCCTCTCAGAATCCTTTCTTGTCCAGGTTGCCTTTAATACAAAAGGTGGAAACTCAACGGAAGAACCCCCTAGAGTCATCGTATTTCTCAGTTGGGCTTGTTCTATTTACAATATTAAAAAAGGCATAAAGACACTCACTTGGGAGATGTTGAGTAGAAAGATACAAAAGCCTATCAAAAGCCGTTTTGGATGGACACCCTCCCTTCTCGCAGCGGAAAACGACAAGAAGGAACAGAAAGAAGCAGCTTCCGGGTGCTGGCTCATTGGATTGGACGTGGAAATGGCTCCGAAGGTGAAAGGTTCTGGTTTAGTATTCACCTGCTGGATGACCTGGGACATATCCCTGAGCCTCTAGGTAAAGTGAGAAGATAGATTCCGAAAGACTGCTAAGATCTAGTGGGTACGGGGCTGCCCGATGAATTTCATGAGTCTTAAACATTTTTGTCCTCATGGCCTCTTCTTCTAGTAAAAACAATTAAAATTATATTTTACAACTGCTTTGGTAGAAGATAAATATAATCAAGTCTGGATTATATTCGTTTTTAGACCGACACAGTGAAAGTATGTATCTTGCGTGTTGCAGGAAGCAACCGCTGTCGTGCTGTGGGCCCCGGCGCTGTGCCCATGGTTCCTCATGGAGACGTTGGCCCTGAGGGGGTGGGCAGATCTGGCAGCCAGGAGACAAAAGCACCACAGAGGTTAAGAGCGTGAGCTCAGCCGTAAAGGAGCCTGGAGTCAAACTTGCGCTCTGCCGCTTACTAGCTGTTTGGCTTCAGGCAAGTTACTTAACCTTTCTGAGCCTCGAGTTCCTTAAATGTGAAATGGGGATAATAAATCAGAGCGGCTCTGGCGGGTTTTGCGAGGTTGAATCAGACAGTCCTCCACACGGAGACCTTGCTGAGTTCGGCGCCTAACACTTGGTAAATGCTCAGTAAATGGTAGCTGTTCTTCCTCTTCTTATTATTTTGTTGTTGTCACTGCCTTCCCTAAGGGTCTGACCCGTTTGGAGAGTGTGGTTGCTCAGCTCAGAGCAGGACAGCCACCTGTCTGCCCGCGCATTTCCTCCCTGGCAAGGTGAGCAGGGACCTTTCCTCCTGCAGGCATGGGGCCTAATGCACGGTAACAAAACTTTGGGTCTCCCTCAAAAAGCATGTGGGATGGGCGGGCTGGGAGCTGACTGCTGGCCATCCCCACCCCCGGGCACAAACTCATGAACCCCATCTGTGTTCACAGTCTGGGAGGGCAGCAACGGCAACCACCATCGTCCTGCTCCCTGACTGCTCCGAGTGTGGTCACATTCTATGGTGCTAAAAGGCTGATTTAGTTTTCAAGCCTTTTTTTTGCTATGTACACAGATTATTATAATTAAAAAACAGCTACAGTACAAGATTGAAATACCTGAGCCTGTCGCCGCACATTATTACCAGGGAGCAAAAATGTTCCATGAAATGTGTGTGGGTGTGTGTTGGGGGGGCGTCTTTTGCTATCCGAAAGTTTGCATAACTACATCTGTTTAAGATTCTGTGGGTAAGGAAAGCTCATGCAGCTGATGGAGGAGGGCTATTTTTGCTTTACCAAAGGCCAATCGCACAGGTCAGTGGCACCCCTTGCTCAACCGCTATTCTCTGGGCATTAATTTTAATGTTTAAATAGCAAGTGCATTTTCCAAAGGCTGCATAAAGCACGAGATAAGTAGACGACCACTGGCTTGGGAAGAGCGAATGCTCAGCGAAGCCTTTCGCATAGAGAGAATGCTGAATATCTCTACCATTATTTAGCATCAGAATCAGTTATGGTTGTCTGACTGATGGACAATTTTTTCCCGACCTGCTCTCTTTGCAAGTGACCTGTACTGTCTAGACAGTTGCATATTATTTATACATTCATTTCAGATTTTATGGAGCTTTTTTTTTTTTCACTAAAGTTGTGCAGGTTTCATGCAGCCAAGTAACTATTGGAAATGTACTTCCCCGAAAAGTCATATAATTGCGCTAGGTGAATGCTTTCTTTCTTAGAGTTGTGTCACCATTAAAATAAAAAAATGTATTTTTTTTTTTAAAAATGATCATTATATGAGCTCCAAGAGAAAATGAGACCAGACTTTGCAATCTCTGCCCCAAACAGACACACATACACACACACACCCCTCCTATCTTCAGAGTACCAGCAGCAGGCCACGGAGAGAATTAAAGACAGCTAATTTCAAAGGTTCTTAATCAATTCAAGTTGATCCCATTTGTTGATTAGGGAGTCAAAATGCATGATTTGCATTCTGTTTCAAATTCAGAATTTTCTTGCTGAGGTTCGAAGCTGAGAAATCTCTTTCAGAGCGATCCCCTTGGGCAGAAAGGGAGTTAATTTGAAAACTCTGGTGAGTCTGACGGGTTGTGAAAGTTCCACATGAAACATTTATAATGCCTCCCTTCAGGGTGGCGGATTTTGGGGGTCTGTGCTTGTCTGTGCCTGCATGTGTGCGTGTCTGTGCCTGTGTGTGTGTGCATGTGTGCACACGAATGTGGTATACACTCAAGAACCAATAATCATGAAGCAGTGGCTGAAGCTTTGTGTAATTATCTGGGTAATGAGCAGAATGCCAATTTCCATCCAGATACTTGGTGTTGTGTAGATATTACAGCCAGAGGTAGGAGAACAGGGCAAAGTTTAGAGGTTAAATGGAGGGGCGTTCCTTTTCTGAGGGCCATCTGAAGCTGGGGCTAGTTCTGAGGGGATCTCAGGCCCCAAGTCTGACCATCCATCTGCTCCAGCTGCCCAGTTTGGAACACTGTATCTTCCTGGTGTCATCGTGGGGTTCCTCTCACCATGAGACTGAAGTTTGAGATGGGTTCCTTCAAGCCGGTGACCGGGTCAGCTCCAGGAAATGTGCCCTGGCCTGAGTCAGAGGAAGTGGACCTGAGGGCCAGTTCTCTTGGGAGAATATGCTCAATGTAGCCAGAAGGGAGGGCATGGGTCTGGAAGGCCGTCCCCTCTGATTTCACACCCTGTTGCTTTTTGCTAGGAAAATCCCAGCCCTGCTTAGGAGAGAAGCGTGTTGATGTGTGTGCCGTACATATTGGGAAGACACTACTTCTTTGGGGCAAGATTACATGTTAACCTATTTGCATCTCATTTATGTCAACTGACAATGGTGAAGGTGAACATTTCATTGGAATTATGTGCAGGAAAAATGTAACTCCAACCAGACAAGACACGGTCTATGTATTTGGAACCTCACCCCTACTCCCAATTCATACCCACTCGGACTGCTTCCTCTGTTCCATCGCGCGTCACAGTCGACATCTTAAAAATTTACCCTGGCCACCAAATGGTCAACCATGCTCTGCTTAGCAGCCAACACCAACAGTAAATTGTAGAACTTGCTTATCATGTAGCTAAAGTCCTTTTGGACGTGAAAAATCACCACGATGAAAGCAGCAGTCCTCAATACTCTTTCAGAAGGGGAGAAAGTTTTCCTTGTCTAAATACCAGTTCTAAAACACACCATTTCCTTCGATAACAACACCAACTGGCCCTTTTCAAAGGCTGTTTCTTTCTCAGCCTTGATTTTATTTTCCGTTCCACTCCTACAGTAGGAGATTAATTCCCGCGCTGCGCCCATCGCCTGGAGTTCAGTGCACATGTTTACTGAGGTGAGCAGCCTCAAATATCTTTGGTGCTTCTTTCACCCACTGTTAGGAAGTATATTTAAAAGAAATTGCCTTTTATAGATTTAAATTACAAAAGTACTGATATCATGCAAAAGGCAGTTTAACTCATGCAAGCATACAAATAGGTAAATCTTAGGGAAAAAGATACCGAGGCTAATATGAATGTAAATAGGATTAGCTGCCTGCATTAGCAGTGGCTGTGAAATTTAAAGTCCTTTCTGTTCGGTTATTCTTTAAAATACACCTATATTTCATGTGTGCATTTGTAGATATACAGAAATATATTTTACTTTGTCTTGGGTTTGAATTTCGAGACAAGTAGAGACAACGGCCGTGATTTCTGCTTATTGGCAGCCAAGGCAGAGTGGAATTTACCCCTCTTGATGGTGAAATATTTATTGACATAAAAATTTAAATCTTTAGGAAGACATGACAAAGTTTGTCCAAGAAAATATAGCTTCATATTGCAAAGAAATTAGAAAGCTGAGTATATAGAGGTTTTATTTTTCTCTTAAGGAAAGCCTTTTTTGTTCCCATAGATTGACTCCGACATAAGTGAGCAGTTTTGAGCCCGGATTAGCAAACAACAGCCTGGGGGCCACATCCAGCCCGCTGCTTGTTTTTGTTCACTCTCCAAGGTAAGAATGGTTTTTACATTTTTCAATGTTTGCAAAAATAAATCAAAAGAAGTCTAATATTTCATGACACATAAAACCCATATAATATTCAAAATTTAGTGTCCAAAAGTAAAGTTCTATTGGAATGCAGCTCATTTGTTTGACTACTGGCTGTTTTCTCACTACTATAGCAGATTTGAGAGTCGTGACAGCCGCCTCACGGCCTCCAGAGTCTGAAATATTTACCATCTGCCTCTCACAAAAATGTGGGCCAGCCCTAGGTTGAAAGTAAAAGTATCTTCATGCACTTTATTGTTGAGAATCAAAATTAGGCTGTTGGAGTTGAAAATCAGTTCTAAAAAGAATCTGATGTATCTGCCGGAACTTATTTTCTTAGCCAGAAGCATCAGAAACAGATTAGAGGTAATAAGACATTACTTTTCTAAAGCAGACTAAGCCACAGCCTAACAGGATACCTGGGGAACAAGAGTATGACACTTTGGGAGGAGGGGTGGTGGGGTGAGAGAAAGAGCCCGGCTCTGGGGTCTCAGACTCACGCCTCCAACCTACCACGTAGGATATTTTGCTTAACCTCTCTGCGCCGTAGTTTCCTTCTCAGTAAAATGAGTTAATAATTAAGACTTGCCTCACGGAGTTGTTGCCAGAATTAAATGAGTTGATGCATTTTCAAATGTTTAGAAGACTGCCTGGTCTTCGCCAAGCTCAATTAGTGCTAGTTATTATTTTTTTATATAGGACATTTGCATTTAAATCCTTGTGAATCCTGAGAGTAGACTTCCATTATAGAAGCACTATTCTTTAGGCCAAAATATTTTCAAAGGGCAGGTGACAGCACCTTGGGGTCTTGTTAGCAGAACACTTCCATGTGGCGTGCATGCCAGCTGAGGATAAAATGCTAAAAATACTCCTTCCGGAAGTCATTGATCATTTTTCTCAAGCTATACCGATCTAACCTTGGAGGAATGGGTTGGGACCAACAGAATTGCTGAATTGGTTTGCTTCAACCGGTTTGTCCTGTATAACGTAACTTTGGATCTAGTCAAGGATGTTCGAGATCATGTAGCCCATTGCTTGCACATGAGGATATTATTACGGTCCAGAATTTGGGATGGACTTAGCCAAGGCCACACAGTAAGGCAACCACAGGACCATGAGCAGAATTCAGGTCTTATAGCTCAGACCTGGGGCTTCTTGATAGTAAAGAACAGGCACTCAGCACGTTTTTCCTTAGCACCACAATACTTAGCAAGTGCTGAGCACATAATAAGTACTCAGTAAATACTAGAACAACAAAAGAAACAAGGAGTGAACAAATGAGTACTTGAAATCTTCAAAGTGCCCTAAAACACACACAAACCTGAGAAAGAAAGAGATTTATTCCAACGGTTAAATGAAGAAAACTGTCCACGGGGAGTGTTTTATGATAGATCTCTCCTAGTATCTTACACCTGAGCACATGCTGAGATTGCCAGAGTCCAGCCCATCATTCTTTTGCCAGGTAAGAGTCTGAGTTATTAGCATTCAGCCCATACATACTGAGTTTATGCTTTTTCCTTTTCATCTTTCACCTACTCATAATTTATATTATAGTGATGTATTTTATGAATCTCTATAAACTACCTTGAATCCATATTGGAATAAGGTATGGGGTGCATAAATAAGTGAATGGATATATGAGTGGATAAAGTACATACAAATGAGGAGAATAAATGGATAGGTAGGGTAAAAGAGAGACAATCTAGCAATCTCTTTTAGAATGGCACACAGCATCGACTTAATGAATATAGGTTGACCAGATAGGTAGATAAATATCTTTCAGAAAGCTCTTCAACATGAAAACTTGTAACAAAACATAAGCTGACCACTAACTTGACTAAACCGGGCATATTATGCCAGGGCCGTTGAGTTAGATGAGCTTTTTTGTGTCTGTCCTCACAGAGAATCTGCGAATACAAGGGCCTCATTCCTTGGGCAAGTTTGATGCCTGAAAATCTCAATTCCCAAAACAGATCAAAGAGGGGTGTGTCTCTCTACTCATTCATTCATTGAGTCCCTGCATTTCTGCCAGCCCAGTAGGAAAGGCTGGGGATGCCAAGCATTGTTCCTACCCTCAGGGAGTTTATAATCTAGAGGGACAACTGACATTCAACAGATAATCACAAACTGTTACAACATAGTTACACTTCACAAAAGAATGTGCCACAGGAGATGACATGTGAAGGTTAGTTTGGTTAAATGGTGCCTTTATTTAGCAAAACTTTA
The DNA here is from genome assembly GCF_021613505.1 of Equus quagga. Lineage (NCBI taxonomy): Eukaryota > Metazoa > Chordata > Mammalia > Perissodactyla > Equidae > Equus > Equus quagga. Next base: position 51,269,302 of record NC_060279.1, on the reverse strand, counting down.
GTGAGAAAGAGCTGATGGGGGAGGACAGATGAAATAATAGACATTCTCCTAGGGGCTAATGGTATGCAAAGGGCTTCCCACAAGTGGGATGCATGGTCACGCTCCAGCCACCAGCACTTTGGAGAGTTTCTGTTTTCAGAGGAGAGTTCATAAGACCAAGAGCCGGAGGGACCCATCGGGTCTAAAGCTACCTTGGTCCACATAGGCCTCTTTTCTAAGGCTGTGTGCACAAAGCCAAGATCATTTGGAGCAAGCAGGCAAGAGCTCAACTTCTGAGGATGTATCAAGTGATCAGACAGCCCCGTTGGTTGACTGCGTGTCTGGCTTATAAATTGACTACCATCTCAATGCGATTATGAATATTCATCTCACATAAATAATGAATAATTGATATTTTTATAAGCATCATTAACAATTTATGCATTGGATAAGCATTTGGTGGAAGCATTTGATGAGAGCCTAGATTGTACAAAAAACATTTATCTACATGCCATGGAGGCGCTGGCTGAAGGTGTGCCACTCACATCTCCCTTTGAGAAAGAACTTGACATTCAGCTGCAAAGAAGGCCGTTACTGACAGCCTCCAGCTGTTGGCCTTCAGAATCCACCTCAGGTTTCCACCAAGACTGTGCTCTTCCTACGTAGTCACCAGGTCAAGGCCATTTTTGCCCAACACAGAGCTCTAACAATGGCAACCTTTGCTCCGGAGCTTCCTGTTGAATTGGTTCAGACTTAATCAGGTGAACATCATGTTCTGAGGATCTGTTTTCCTAATCCTGCTGCCTCCTCACTTTTCTTTCATCAGAGTCAGATCTGCATTGTGGTCCGGAGGTTCTCCCTAAGCAATTCTCCTTCCTCCTTTGTTCCAGGCTGCCCTCTAAGATGGCCTCCAGTGAGTCCCACCTCTTGGTATTTATGCCCGTATGTAATCTCCTCTCCTTGAACATTGGCCAGACATAGTGACTCACTTTTAAGAAATAGAAATCAGCAAAAGTGATGGGAAATCACTTCTGAAGTTAGGTTACAAAACACTGTGAGTTTGGTCTTGCTGTAACCCTCTGGCTCTCTCTCCCATTTGCCCACCTTGATGACGCAGGCTGCCATATTGTGAGCTGGCCTGTGGAGAGGCATGAAATTTAGGGTGGCCTCCAGCCAACAGCCAGCTGAATGCTGTCAATAACCATATGAGCGAGCCTTCCCCAGGCGAGCATTCAGATAAGACCAGAGCTTCAGCTGATGCTTGACTGCAGTCTTGCGAGAGACCTTGAGTCAGAAGTACCTAACTTGCACTCATATTCTTGACCCACAAAACCCGTGGGGTAATTTGTTACACAGCAATGGCTAAATATTACATCCCCTTTTATCTTTCACAGGTATTACTCCCAAAAAATCTTCTAACTCTTTTAGCCTCTGTTTTCTGAAAGACTCAACTGACACATTGGCCATCAAATCTGGTGCTTGGAAGAAAAATCAAGTTGGGAAGGTAGACCTGAAGGTCAACAGCATGCATGTGGAACCAGAGGTGTTATCCTTCCAGAGCACGGGGTTGAGAAGAGGAGGGGTCAAGGATGGGGTCTGTGCGCAGCTTCAGGCATCGGAAGAAGAGCCAGCCAAAGAAAGTGAGGAAGGATCAGAGAGCTTCCTCCTCTGAGCCATCTTCCCTTGCTCTTCCCGACTCCTCGCCACTCCTCTCCTCCAGAGGCTGGGTGGCATGCCCTCCTTCCTTCCAGCGCGGCGCTCATTGCACTGAATCATCACTGTTGGTTTCGTTGTCAACCTCTCTAAGAACCCATGAGTGACCTTTGAGGGTAGGGTAGTGTCTTACTCACCATTGACTTCTCAGTGCTTCACAAGGCTGCTGCTTAGTAGGAACTCATTTAATGTTTGAACAAATATATCATGAGAACATATGAAACCAGCGAAATGCGATGTAAGTTTGATTGTTTAAACTAAGTCGGTTAACAATACTGTACTGTGCACTTAAAAACTGAAGAGGATTGATCTCAAGTATTCTTACCACAATTAAACCCCAAAACTATAGCCCAGCCCTGTCAACATCTGCCCTGTAATAGATGCAATTTTCTCATTTAACCTGCTGCGCTCCGTGAGACAGTGACTATTTCCCATTTTACAGTGAGGAGACCAAAAATGATGAGCCGGAACTGGAATGCAGGCCTTGAATGTTGGCACTTTGAGGTCCTGCTCTGCATGATGACTAAAAGTTAGGTGAAGGCTCCCTGGGCCTCCCGTCTGCAGTCAGATTCTGCTTCTGCTGTTCAGGGGCTGAGGCTCCAGGCAGCAGCATCTGCTTTCCTTTTTCCCTTCAGCCATTTGGATCCTGGGAGGTTGCGTCCCTTCTTGCTGAGATCTGTGGGGTGACTGTCACATACCTAATGTGGCCGGGTTGGCTGAAATAGGTGTCAGCCTATTTGGTGGGGAGAGGCCATCCTATAAACAAGAACAATGTTCTGACTGTTTTCCACTCAGCTTGTTGGTTGCCATTTTCCTTATTTGTGGTTGGTTTCAGTGTCTCGGAGACATAGACATTGCTCATCCTTTGATTTACGCCACAACCATTTGTCAGAAAGGGGAAAGTTCAATCAATAAGAAAGCCATTGTTCTTCATTGTGGCTCATTCCTCCTTAACCATCCCTCCCCCACCCTAAACTGACAAGGCATATGGCTGTTATACAGAAACAATTTCAATAAACTGATTTTTCCCGACAACATGCAGCAACATGGGGATTATTCACATGCAGGCACAAAAGCCCTTGGAACATCAGGATGGGCCTGTTTTCCTTGTAGTATAGAATCTTCACGCTGAGTGAACATCTGGTCCTTACTGTCTATTCGCATTTTGGAAATAATCAGATAGTCGCACAATTATTAAGCAAATTTCCATCAAATGAATGCCATGTTTTTCTAGAAGAATTGAAAAATACGTGAAAACAGTCATGGGAAGCGTTCTTTGTTGATTTGCTTCGGTTAAACAATGATTTGAATGATTTTTGATCTAAATTTCTATACAGGGCCTCTGGATAGACCACTTTGGTCAAAAGCTTTCTCTGTTTCTAATTATAAAATAGTAAAAAGAAAATTTATTTTCGGCACCAGGAGGTACTTCTTTAATCGTAATGTGTCCTCTCGCCATAGGGAGTGGCTTTGAAGAACTGGAGGTATGGATTCCGCAAATGAAACCAGATAAGGCAAGGATGCCACTTTGACAAAAGCTCCAGTTAGTTCTACTCGCAAGGAGGCTCCAAGGCGGTGGGACCATTACAAAGTCAGGAGACTTGTGTCCTGCTTTCTTGCTTCTTTATTCAAAGTGTGGTCCGTGGACCAGCAGCATCAACATCACCTGGGAGCTCCTTAGAAATGCAGAACCTCGGGTCCCACCCCAGGCCTACGGAATCAGAGTCTGCATGTTAACAGGAGGCTCAGATGATTCTTATGCACAAAGCCCAAGAAACTGCTGGAGCGCCAGCCTTGCCTGTAACTAGGCCCACCTGAGTATTATTCCTCATCTTTGTTTATTTATTTATTTTTCTTAAAGATTGGTACCTGAGCTAACAACTGTTGCCCATCCTTTTTTTTTTCTTATTTTCTCCAAAGCACGCCTGTACATAGTTGTATATTCTAGTTGTGAGTTGCATATTCTGGTTGTGCTATGTGGGACGCCACCTCAGCGTGGCCTGATGAGTGGTGCCATGTCCATGCTCAGGACTGGAACTGGCAAAACCCTGGGCCGCCCAAGCGGAGCATGGGAACTTAACCACTCGGCCAGGGGGCCGGCCCTGCCTCCAGCTTGAAAATGAGAAATTTGGCCCGTGGCAATGCCTCCTAAAGCAGGACCTCCCAAGCACCAGGATCACAAGATGATCCTTGGAAAAAAGGATTCTGTGGTCAAATATTTTAACAGCATACCATTAATTAACAATGCGTATTAGCTTATTAAAGGCTCTGGGAAGTCCTGCAATAGAGGGACCTTTTAAAGCAGCATAAACTTACGTGACCTCTGAAGGATTTATTCACGTAACATTGAATAGCCTCCTATGGACTTAGCGTTCCACTGAGCACGCTCTGTGCGAGCTTGTTTTTAAAGTTCCTTCACCTCCATAAACCTATAAAATAAATTCCCTCCATGACTTTTAGTTAGCATTTGTGTTATGTCAGGTTGTACTTCTCAATAATCTTCAATGAAATCTAAATGTCTCCGTTCTCAGCTTGTTTGAGGCTTTAGAAGGCTCGGTCACAAGGAAAATAGTGTAGGGTGACCAGCCATCTGGTTTGCCGGGACTGCCCTGGTCTCAGCGCTGAATGCTCCTCGTCCTGGGAAACCCTTCCGTCTTGGGCAAACCAGGACAGTTGGTCACCCTAAAAATAGATCCGTCTCAAGATTGACCAATTGCTCGTTTTCCATTTCCCTTCTCTCTCTTTCCCTCCCTGTCCAGGTCCCCTCTCCGCCCGCTCCCCTCAGGTTCTCCGCCCAGGGGAAATGCCTGGCGGTTTGGTCAGATTGAGAAAAAAGCGAAGAAAGAGCAGTAGCTGAGTTTGCAGGCGGATCATGTGGGTTTCCATTCCGAGGAGTGGACTCGCCCCATTCAGCCAACCTGAGCCAAGAAGAAATCCGGAGCTTAAGGTCAAGAGTGAGTCTCTGAATGTTGCAAAACAAAGGTTTGCTTTGGGAGAAACGTTCATGCTAAATGGGTCAGATGCATTTTTGCGTCTCTTATCAGTTCTTGGAGAAGCATAGCACCCGCTGTGGTGATGAAATCTAGATCGCTCAGCTTCTGGGCGTGGAAGTGGTGGGCAGGAAGGACCTGGCCTGCCCCTGCGCTTGAGTGCTTTTTCCTGAGGCTTCGATTTCATTCTATTTGATTGACAAGGTCCACACGTGTACAAACGTCCTAGTTCAGAGATTTCGTTTCCTTGCTTCAGTCCACCCTCTGGGAAGTGTACTTCTTTATTAAAGACTTGTGGAGCTTCTGAGTCCTCCCTCTCATCCTCGTAATCCCAAATTCCGGCCTCACCTCCCTGAGCATTGCCTTGTCAGAGTTTCAGTTAAACAGAACGTTTAAAAGACACCACTGCCACCAGAACTGGATGCCTTTCTTTTTGCAAAAGCAAAAACAAGTATGAGCATCCTTTAAATAACAATATTTTCTGATGTTAATGTCGAACTAATCCAAGAAATGAATATGTATTGATGGTATTCTTTTGGGTTTTGAAAATCCTTACAACCACATAATTAAATGAGTGCCTTTAGAAATACTGATAAAAGCCCGTTGCCATTCAAATATCTATACAAGACAATGGCTGTAAGCGGTGGGCTTGCGAGATTAGTTTGGCCACGAGCCAGCGTTTATCACAATATTTCCATCTCAGCTGATAAAATTTAATCATTCCTATTTAAATAGAAATCAGAATTAATGCAGGTTTTAAAGAGGAGGCATAATGAACGAATCGCACAGTCTTTATTTCAGAGCTCCTGGCATATATTGTGTATTCAGAATGGAAATGCTAGCGGTTGTTGTGTTGTTTTTCTGCCTTGGACTTTCATTCCAGAGTCCTCAAAGATAATGAGCTCTTGCTTCTCGAATATTTATTTCTTCAGTTCCTCTTTAAGTAGAGTGGTTTCACCCTCCTCTCCAGCGGGATACGCAGGCCTTTGTGTGTAACGGGGACACGATTAGAACTGGAGTCAGTAGGGCATGTACTTGGAGCTATTTCTCCGGAGTGGCAATGTGTTTGGACTGATCCTTTGACGTCCTCGTGCCTGGGTCCCTGGAGACCAGCAGGAAGTGAGAAGGCAGCTGGGGTGGATGGCTGTGTGACCGGCTTGGGGTCAGACCCACGGTGCTGCTAGTGGTCAAACCCGGAGTCAAGTCTCTGGCTGGTGTGGTCAGACACCACAGCTTTGTGTGGCACTCACAGCCCAAAGAGGCCTTATGGGCTTTAGTTCAACCCAGTTATTTTGTAGACGGGGAGGTTAAGGCCCAGAGAGCAGAAATGACTCCCTCAGGGTCACCCAGCCAGTTAGCCGTAAAGCCACCATCAAACCAGGTCTCCAGACCCCAGCCTGGAGTCCCTTTGTCACTGTGTGGTCCTTTTAGCTCAGGCCTAGACCTGGAGTGGACACAACTCAGTACCACTTTGTTTTGACCCTCTCCATATATTTTTAGTTAAGGTCTCAAATGGTTTATACCAAACCCCACCCACTCAAAGTCACACGCTTCCCCATCTATGAAATAAACCAACCAAAGGAAACACGTTTTTCGCCAGGATTTTTATTTCTTGGGTGGAGAGATGTAGAGAAAACTCTTATTTCTCCTCCTTTAAATAACATTTAAAAAATTTAAATATATCTTACCTTTAAATATAAAAAGAACAAAACCAAGTTTGTCCATAATTTCACTGTATAGATAATATAGCTAACATTCAAACAAATAAAGTAATTCCAATAGATAAAATTTATTAATCATTTACTATGTTCTAGGTACTTTACGAGCTCATTTAATCCATACAACATGCCAATGAGGTGGGTACCATTTTTATCCCCATTTTACAGATGAGGAAACTGAGGGCAGAGGGGTCTAGCTACTTTCCCAACGTCACCCAGCTAGCAGGTGGCAGCTCCAGGATCCTAACACAGCAGTCTGGCCTAGGGCCCGGGTTTCTAACCATGATTCCATAGAACCTCAGAAACGTGGATTCTTAATTTAGCCAGCACTAAGCACGTGGCTGAATTTTCAGTTGTATTTCATCTTCAAGCTTTATTATGCATCCCATTGTTTCTGTGGCCATGTAATCTCTCCCAAGTAGGAATTAGGCCCCATTAAAGTCAGTTGGTGTCAACAGTGTGCTTTGTTAGAAAAGGCACTTTGGAGTCAATTTGACTCTATTGCTTTTGACTCTGTTATGAATTTCAGTTTGGGTTAGGGGTGTATCAGACTTCAAAACATCTGGTTAGGTCATTTAAGAACCTTCCTGAGACTTCACAACCCCTTAAGACTTCCTTTCAAACTCAGACGTTTCCTCTGTCACCACGCTCTTACAAATGCTTCGAGAAACAATGAAACAATGCTTTATTCATCTGAGCAAATGTATGGAAGCTCCCCTTAATCTGGTATTAATGGGAATAAAACGTTTCACATAAGTCAAATATCAAGATAACTAAACCATAGATATGGAAGAGATGGAATTTTTTTTCAATAGTTTTTGGAAGTTACATATCCCTTTCTTTTTTTCCCTTTTTTCTTTTTTGTTTGTTCTGTTTTATTTTGTTTTAACCGTATCTTGATAACCCAAAGCTATGATTGTAATCACTAATGATAGACTACGTGTACCAGTGAGTCCGTGGGAAAGCTCTCTTTTGGGGTCTGGGACACCCTAAAACACGTTCCTCAGTAGATGTCCTCTAGATCACTCGGCCTCCTACATCTAAGTGTACAAGAGGAAGGACACCACACGATGATAACGCCATCGCTTGGATGCAGATGCCATGCCAGCACTTCAGTGATGTGAACACAAGGTAAAGGTTGACGAACCGTTAAGGGTGGTCTGGGCCATGCTTTCCGTAAGAGACATGACTATTCCCAGTTGATGTTCCCTAAAGGAACAAGACACACCAGTTAGCCTGCACCATCGCCATTATCTCTGCTGCAAACACTGTGGGACTGGTGTCCCCATCCTGCCCAGATGAGCTGAACTGTGTCGTCGGGACTCCCTGGCAGCCAGGACAGTGGCATCTCCCCGCTCAGAGGCGTTTAGATGGTGTCTGCTTTTTCACGTGAGGCTGCACTGGACATCATGGGGGTAATCTCTCTCTGTGAACACAGGCAAAGAGTAGCTCTGGAATAGGCGTCTACACCCAGACCACTAGACATCACCAACCTTACCCAGTACCCAGAATGGCTCTCCAAAGCGATCACACCAAGGTACAGTGGCATCAGCAGTATGTAAGAAGGGCTCTCCTTTCCTGCTGTTTTCGCCAACACTTGGTCTCATCAATTCTTTTTTTAGATTATTACAAGACTTATGGAAACATTTGCTTTTTAAAAAACTACTTTATTGAAGTATGATTGACATACAAAAAGCTGTACAAATTTAATGGATACAACTTGATAAATTTGGAGATAAGTCCACACTCGTGAAACCATCGCTACAATCTATGCCATCAACATATCCATCACCGCTGAAGATTTCCTCCTGCCCTCTTTATTTATTATTATTATTATTCATAGGAACACTTTACATGAGATCTACCCTCTGAAGTCAGCCCTGATGGCCTAGTGGTTAACGTTCGGCGCTCTCTCTGCTTTGGCAGCCTGGGTTCAGTTCCTGGTCATGGAATCACACCACTCGTCTGTCAGTTGCCATGCTGTGGCAGTGGCTCACATAGAACACCTAGAAGGACATACAATTATGATGTACAACCATGCACTGGGGCTTTAGGGAGGGAAAAAAAAAAGAGCAAGATTGGCAGCAGATGTTCGCTCAGGATGAATCTTTAAAAAAATAAAAGATCTCCCCTCTTGACAGATTTGTAAGTGTACAGCATGGTATTGTTAACTATAGGCACTGTGCTGTACAGTAGATCTCTAGGACTTGTTGATCTTGTATAACTGAAACTTTGTCCCCTTTGACTAATACCTCCCCACTTCTCCCTCCCCCCCAGCCCCTGGCAATCACCATCCCACTCTGTGCTTCCATGAATTTGTTTTAGATTCCTCATATAAGTGGTATCATGCAGTATTTGTCCTTCTGTGGCAGGCTTATTTCACTTAGCATGATGTCCTCTAGGTTCATCCATGTTATCGGAATTGGAAGGATTCCCTTCTTTTTTTAAGGCTGAATAATATTCCATTGCATGGATGCACCACACATTCTTTATCCATTCATTGGTCTGTGGACATGTAGGCTGCTTCCCGTTCTCCTATTGGGAACGATGCTACGATGAACACAGAGGCACAGAGACCTCTTCAAGATCTTGATTTCCACTTACTAGTCCTTTGACTTGTTGCCTTTAGCTGGAGTGCTTTAGTCTTCTGTCAGACTGAGGTTTTAAACACAATAACTCAAGTGGGAAACTAATGAGCAAAAGAAGGGTTCATCTGTTTCCACTGGGCAATTTCTTATCATCTCTTGACTTAAAAATCAATCCGATAGAGAAGAAAATTACATTTTGCATGACCCTGGAGGCTGTTCCATTCAGCTGCTTAAAAAGGAATACTGGTGTTTAGATTTCGTGAGTATCCCTTTAGAATTGACCAAGACACAGGAGAGAGGAATCTTAATTGAGGTCCCCACATCCTGGCAGTTGTTCTGCCCTCCCCAGCCCCAGTCCCAGGGTGAACAGGGCTGATCCCCAAAGAGGCAAAAGGCAGTAGGTCTGGGCTTCCCATGCCGTGCCCGCTAGACCTAGGCTATATTGTTTTTCATCATTCCCTTCTACTTACCCTGGTCTATTTGGTAAATACCATTTGGGGGCAGGTTCTCCTTGTTTCCTTTCTTTTTTTGCAGGGGAAGATTCACCCAAAGCTAACGTCTGTTACCAATCTTCCTCCTTTTTCTTCCTTTTCCCCTACAAAGCCCCAGTATATAGTTGTGCATAGTTGTAAGTTCCTCTAGTTCTTGTATGTGAGCCACCGGCACAGCATGGCTGCTGATGCACGAGTGGTGTCGTTCCACGCCCAGGACCTGGACCTGGCCCGCTGAAGTGGAGCACACCGAACTCTAACCACTAGGCAATCAGGGCTGGCTCTGCTTGTTTCTTATCATGATTACTGTGAGGTGTCCTAGCTGGACTTCTTGTATGTCTCACTACTGCCAAAGTAACATGGACCTTTCTTCATGGCCATTGTTTCCACCTACTAATTCAGACACTGGACTCCTCTCTGCCCACGTGCTCCTTCTGTTATTTCCATCTCTCAGCCATTTTCCTTTGCCCATCCTCTTCACATGTGCTGATTCTTAGCATCTACCTACTGGTTCTAGTCCTAACCTGGCCTCTAATGCTGTGTGATCATTGGCAGTTTGCTTCACCTTTCTGGGCCTCATGTGTGCATCTATACAATGAGAGAGTTGGACTGGATCAGCAGTCCTAAACCCAAATGCAGGTTTCAGGAACAAAAAAATAAGATGGGTACGGTTTGCTTGAGTATTAAATAATACTTGAAAACAGTCTTCATTTTCCCATGGAAACCTACTTGCCTTTATTTTTTACTGAGACACATGGACCTCTCTGTCTAGCTCTCATTTTCCCACCAAGGGCAGAGACAGGGGCTGAGGAGTAGCTTACAGTTCTCTTCACTCTAAGAACGACAGCACAGATGTGATGACGTATAGTAAATGACACCAGCCTTCGTGTTAGGAGGCAATAGAGAGGAGTGGGGACTGTGGTAAACTGGAAAGCAGGGCACACACCCAGGCTAAGGGAAGATACTGTTGTGCAGCCAGGCTTGGCACAACTTGGCTCTCCCTACCCCCAATAGGATTTGGAAATTCAGATTTTTAATACAAAATCTCCTAATGTTTTATTTCATTTAAAAATTGGCACTAATTCAACTCTAAATTTTTTTTTAAAATTATCATATTAGTGAGCACAGAGCAGGCCTAACAAAAGAGGCCAGTGGGCCATATTTGGCTTATGGAACCCCACCATCTGCTTCCTGGGATGGCACTCAGGCTTGTAAGAGTCCCTATGTGTTTCCCTTTAATAAGTCAGCACCTCTTAACCGTGTCTTCACTCCACGGAGTTTCAGCACTCACACATTCGGTTTACACTAACCTAGCAATCGTTCCTTCATTGCTTTGCAGTTCCTCCAACGGTCTCGTTTCTGTGCTTTATCTCATTATCTGGATTGGGGGTTCCTTAGGCTCCTTAGGATAGACCTCAGGGAGGCTTGCTAGATGGAGAGGCCCAGGCCCTGCCCTCAAAGGGAGAAGATGGGAAGGTGTGTACCTGACCAGAGAGGGCCAGCCCAGTGATGGGCCTGAGAGCAAGAACGCCCCCTCCTCAGGTCTCCATGACTCCAGTTGTTTTCTTTAGACTCACCTTCATTGTCCCTTGCCTCAACCCCTGCAGAAGCCCCTGACTGAGCCGGTAGAGCTCCTCTGGTCCCCTCCAGGCCTTTGGACTCACTGTAGCCAGAGTGACCTGATCGTCTTTCTCTGGCCTACTCTAAACCTTTTAAGGGCTTCTCATTGCTCTTTGGATGAAGACCCCAATCCCTAATGGGGCCTAAGAAGACCTGCCTGGTTTGCCCAACCCCTCTAGCCCCATCTACCTCATCCCCCTTGTCTTCCCCATTTCGTGCCTTTGAGTTTCTCAAACACACACAGTTTCCTCCCATCACTGGGCTTTTGCACATGCCATTCCTTTGGTTTAGATCCCGCCCTTTCCTGGTGAAACCCTTCTCAGCATTCAGGTCTCAGCAAGAGCAGTGCTTCCTTGAGCCCCAGGCTGGGTCAGGCTCCCCCGGGGCTGGGGGAGCAGGGGCTGGTCTGTCTTCTTCACCATTAACTCCCCAGCAGATTGCACAATGCCTGGCACAGTGCAGCACAAAATAACAGTGCAATGAAAGGCCAAACAAAGGACTGCTGAAAGGGTGCGATTGTAGGACCCGCTAGGTCCCTCTGTCCTGAAAATCTGCCCTTGCGTGACTCCTCTATCACAAGGGAAGGTCTTTAATTTTACAATAAGAAATGTGGTTAAAGAAAAAGCATCCTTCTGTCTCCTCTCCCTGAGAGGAGAATTCAAGGGTAGGCAGGGTGAACTCTTGGCGACCAGGACCATGCCCTCTGCCCCATCATTTTTGGTCCCCCACAGCACAAAGTGCCACCTGGAATGACACGATGTATACAATAAAATGCGTTTTCATCTCGAGGGGGCAGCATCTGAAAGGCATCCTGCTCTCCGGCACCTTGTTCCCCAAAGCGTGGCCTGTGGTCCAGCAGCATCGGCATCACGCGGGAGCTTGTTAGAATGTAAACGCCACGTGGATGCGTGCTCTGTCTAGTTCACTCTTGAGTTCCCATTGCCTGGAGTGGGGCCAGGCACACATAGGTGTTCGATAAGTGAGGAAATGCGTGATTGAACGGAAGAATGCTGGCACAGAGGGATGTTTGAGTGAGGGAATGCTGGAGGCGAAGGAAGAGTGAATGAGTGCCAGAATATTGAACACACAAACACCTGCCACAGGTGTGCAGACGGTGGCTTGTTCTCTGTGGGCACAGAGCCCCAAAGCAGGGCTGAAGACACCCCTAACAATTCCCCAGAACAGAAGGTGGCCAATGGCCCACCTGGCCTGACTGGTGGCGCTTTGACTTTGATAGAAGAAAGGGCCCACCCAGGAGGCAGCTGGACTGCTTCCCTCTTTCTTGGCCTCACCTAGGCAGGGACATGGGGCAAGCTCGTGTTCAAGCATTAAAAAAAAAAAAAAAAAAAGCTGTTTGGTCTATGAAACAGGTGTTCCTGTCACTCCCAACCTCAACAAAGCTTCCTTAACCTGATCCTCACCTGTTGCCGTTATTAATTGAGCCAGCACAGCCCCAAACCCCAGGCTCACCTGTGCTCCTTGCAATGGGTCCCATGAGCCCATCCAAGCCACAGAGAGAGGAAGAAGGAAGGCGAATGACCAGCCAGAGGTTAGTGACACATCTCAACCAAGGCCTTCATCTCCAGGCAAAACACGAAGTAGAAACGACATTTTCTTACTAGTGTAATTCCCAGGAGAAATAAGCCCGTGAAATATTAAAAGCTGAATGTGGAAAATGGAACATACTATATTGTTTGGTAAATTCCCTATCATCACGATGAAAGTAATAATAGCTAAAACTTTGGAGCGCTAACTTTGTGCTAGGCACTGTTCAGGAAACTTACTTATGTTAACTCATTTTACCTTTGTAACAATCCAATGAAGAAGTATTATCACTCTCCCGTCTGACAGATGAGAAACTGAGGCACTGGGAGATTAAGTAATTTCACCCAAAGTCACGCTGCTGTTGAGAAAGTGGCAGAGCTGGGGTTCAAACCCACGCCGCCAGGCTCCCCCAAGTGCTCAAGCGCTACACTGACAGCCTCCTCTTCGGTCTGCAGATTCTCGGATGCGGGGATGCAGGCATCCTTTCAATCTGCAGATCTGCAAGCATCTGTTAGGAACGAGGCCCTCTGTGCAGGGGTCCAAAGGCAAAAATAGCAATTCCTTACCCTCGTACAGTGTTGTAGAAAGTACTCCTCAACGGTCTGCTGATTCCACTAGGGATGTGGACGTCCGAAGGCCGGAGAACTTACATGCCTTTTACAAGGTCCCACAATCAGAAACAGAGCGAGCTAGAACCTGAACCTGGATGCTCTCACCCCAGACCCGGTGTCATTTCCGCCCTAATGTGCTTGTTTAAAATACCAGAGGAGATCAGACCCACGGACATGTGAAAGGGATGAAACAAGACAGAAATGACGTGTGCTTTTCTAGAACATGTTCAATAGCATGGGGATAGACATAGGTGACCAGCATGTCATGGACTAAGTGCCGCCATCCTGACGGAAGTACTCGCCTCCTTATCACCCCCCCCCGGAGAGGTGTGGGAGCGTGCTGTTTTAAAGGAGCAAATTTAAAACATCTTGTGAAATGCACAACTAAAACTGGCCGCAATTTCCACTCACAAGAAAGTAATATGCCAAGCCGCATCCTGTTATCTAGAAAGCCCTGGGTGCCAGTTTGTGAAAATAATTTCGGGTCCACATTTCTCCCCCGAATGGATCGACCTGCCCACTGAAAACGTCGCCCTTTTGTAATGAACTCTCATTAAAATGCTCAGTTAGTGACGTCGACAAGTGTATCCCTAAGAGAAGGCAAGAACGCTGGGGCTATAATGGCGTGGTCTATCAGCCTTCTTAAGACATTGATTAACCCTCACTTGCCAGGAATCATTAGCAAACCAATTGCTATTTTCTGATAGTTCTGAAAGGAGGCTAACTTTTAGTAAATAATCATTGGCTGCTTTCCCGGAGAGAGAACCAGATTGAAACGGCGCTGAAACGCTGCATTGGTTTATTTTTCCGTGGGTGCATTTAGGAAGAGATGGAAATTGCATTCCAAGCAGCTAATTATAGGATAAGTGTGCTCACTTAGCCAGGCAGCCAGCATGTCAGCTCTGCACAGAGCGATCACATTATATACATTTTCTGTTCTCTGGATAATTAACAGGATCAAAATATTACTGTCAGATTCGAGAGGAAAATTAACACATTATCTTAATTGTCTTTTCTACTCAGGTACCAGGCATTAACATTTCAAAAAGGCCGTGTCTAATGCACTGGAATTTTAAACTGCGGTTCCTGAAGACGCCGTTAATCCTGGTCCAAACTTTGATGTACTGTTGTGATATCTTTGGACCCTGGTTTCTCAGCGTCACTTTGGAATTATTTAAAAATGGAAACAGGGTGGAATGGTGCGCTGGGTCCAGCTCGTACCGCCTCACCAGAGCCGACTGCTGCATTTTCAGAAACTTCTTAAACTGGGTTAGACAAAGCTATTATTAAAAAGCAAACTTTAAGGGCTGGCCCGGTGGTGCAGCAGTTAAGTTCACGCACCCTGCTTCAGCAGCTCGGGGTTCGCCGTTTAGGATCCCGGGTGTGGACCCACGCACAGCTTATCGAGCCATGCTGCGGCGGGCGTGCCACATATAAAAGAGAGGAAGATGAGCAGGGATGTTAGCTCAGGGCCAGTCTTCCTCAGCAAAAAGAGGAGGATTGGCAATGGATATTAGCTCAGGGCTAATCTTCCTTAAATAAGTAAATAAAAATTTAAAAAAACAAAAATAAAAAGTAAACTTTATAGGGGCTGGCCCCGTGGCCGAGTGGTTAAGTCCGCTGCAGGCGGCTCAGTGTTTCGTTGGTTCGAATCCTGGGCGCGGACATGGCACTGCTCATCAAACCACGCTGAGGCAGCATCCCACATGCCACAACTAGAAGGACCCACAACGAAGAATATACAACTATGTACCAGGGGGCTTTGGGGAGAAAAAGGAAAAAATAAAAAAAAATCTTTAAAAAAAAAGTAAACTTTATAAACTCACAATTAAAGAAATGATAACACAAAGGAGATAAACACTTAAAACTCACCACTTCCTAATTATTTTGCTACGTTGTACTCCTATCAATGTTATCGAGGTTGCATCTCTTGTGTCTCTGTAGTGGAAATACTATATGAGGGTGACCTGGCGCTTACGTTTTCCCAGGTCTGCGCTCACTGACATTATATTGGGAGCTTGAAATCAGCCGTGGTGGGGCATCTACACCATGGGAATTGGCAAACACTACAAATCAAGGCTTTGTTGATTGTCTAGACTAGGGGTTGGCAAACTATAGCCTGTGGGCTGGATGCCTATTTTAGTAAATAAAATTTACTGGAACACTGCCACGCCCATTCATTTACATGTTATCTATGACTGCTTTGTGCTACAATAGCAGAGCAGGGTCGTTCCTACAGAGACTGTACGTTCTGCAAGCCTAAAATATTTACTATCTGGCTTTTTACAGAAAAGTTGCTGTCTGACCTCTGGTCTATATATTAAGAAAGTGATGGAGAAAATGTTGATGATGCAGATGCAATTTGTAAGTGTATCATGTCTGTAGCTACTATGTTTGTAACTAGCTTGTGTAGCTAAAGAAGCTAGAGATATCCATCTTCAGGCATGGCTGTATCTAGGAGTTCAAATGATGTCATTAGACCTCTCAGATTTATTTTCTTCTCTATTCATTTTATTTTCAGGCGGGGTTTACCATGATGTGATAAATGGTTTCTCAAAGTCCCTGACTAATATCCTAGCTATAGTTTCATAACCCCAGCTAAGAGGGCAACACTTTCACAGTAGCAGCAGCAAAAGCCTTGTGTTGTAGTAACCTGCCATGGGTCATGTGCCTATGTATGAGCCAATCACAGAGATGGAGTGTTCTGATTGGTTAAGCCTGAGACATGGGCCCATCCTCGGAGCTGGAGGTTAGGATCATCATCAGCCCCACTTGAGTGCCCTAACTGAGAGGGAAGGAGTGTATGTGGTTCTCCAAAAGGAAATCAGGTGATTTGCTAGAGAACTGGATGCCCTAACCTTTGGATGCTGGGCAGACAGAAGCAGCAGAGGCCCACGGCAGACAGCATCTAAGCCCTCACTGCTCAGACTGGTCCATGGCCAGCATCACCTGGGAGTTTGTTAGAAATGCAGGATGACAGGTCCCTTCGCAGACTGCCTGCGTCAGAATCTGCATTTTGACACGCTCTCCAGGCGCTTTGTATGCATATTATGGCACGAGAAGTGCTGCGCTTGGCCCCACTTTTCACTCTGCAGGAAAGCAAGGCTCAGAAGGTTCCATGACTTTTCCAATGTCACCCAGGTTGAGTGCTAACTCTGCTGCAACCAGAATTTAGTTCTGAGCACCGGCCCCCTGTTCTCGCTGGCACCACAGCACACCTGCCAACACGAGTCCCCAAACAAAACTGCTACAGGTGTTCTCACTGAGCTCTTTGGCTGAAGCTGTCTTGACTTCTATACCCTTTCAGGAAAGAGACTTTAAGATAAGACCAGAAAAAAAATAAATAATTCCCAATGTTTCCAAAAAGAGCCTGTCTTTAGCTCTCCATTGGCAAGGAATACAAAGTTAAACTCCCAAACTATTATTTACACACACGTTGCTGGTGTTACAGCCCCAGGCACCACCAGGTGGTCTTGTTCTGTTTATGTTGGGCTAACACTGAATCCTGTGTATTTTCATCATCATCACCATTATCGCAACAACAACAACGGTGATAATAAACATATATTTTTAAAAGCCAACAGTGCTCTTTACCATTCTTGGAGCCAG
The DNA here is from genome assembly GCF_021613505.1 of Equus quagga. Classification (NCBI taxonomy): domain Eukaryota; kingdom Metazoa; phylum Chordata; class Mammalia; order Perissodactyla; family Equidae; genus Equus; species Equus quagga. Next base: position 51,252,438 of record NC_060279.1, on the reverse strand, counting down.
AGTGGAAATGCACAACTGTTAGGGCTCTCCCCTATTTTCTTACATGTTGACATCAGGAATGACACACATGGTTAACAGATTTTCCACATGTTTTTCTCCTTGGCTGACATCTCCCCACTCAATCAGAGAGAAGCCTGTGATCAGAGAGAGTGTTGACTGACTGCTTAGAGGGCATGAGCCTTCATGAAAACACAGGAGTGACAGTTTATATAAATATCCTGACACTTTTTTCTTATTCTTCCCCCTCCCTTAAATTCCCATTTTTATTTTTTCTTTGAGCTTAAAATTAATATTTTCTTTGTGGGCATGTAACATCCCGGCATGCCTCAGAGCTCGCTCAAGCATCTTGTTAGCATCCTCCACTTAATTGGATCTCTTTCTCTCTTACCCGTGTGGGATTCTCCTGCCACGGGTTTCCAATCGATCTAATGTCAAAAAATAAGAAAAAAGACCATCTCCCCAAATTACATAGTGTAATATATCGTTTTCTTCAGTAGAATAACCACAAAGATTCGGATTTAGGCCGGTGTTATTTGGGAGGCTAGGTCTACCAAGTTCCAATTATTTGGGTAATTTGGGCAAACAGACCCTCTGTCATTTGTCCAAATTAGTTGGCTAATTGCAGCTGTTTGGTCCTGACCTGGAGGCATTTTGGCTGCTTCCAAAGCACAGGGAAATAAATGATGTCGTTTCCTTTGGAACAACATTAAAGTTGGAAAGATTTTAATACGTGCAATTTTCCCACCGATAACATTTTACTTTCTGGACGCCCTGGAGTGGAGGGAAGATTATGCTCTATTGACAGAGGTGAAATTATTTTTTTGGTTCGTGGTCTCAGAAATCTGTCATAATTATGTAGTACATATTTCCGAAAACTACTTCAGCAACCCAAGGAGACCGGTGAAGTACTCTTTTCTAGTCATCCAGATAATTCCACCTGGCAGCAGGCTGACCCTAAGCTCTGTCAACATCCACCTAAGATCTTATGGGATTCAGAAGTTTTCCCAGGTTGGTCCTGGGAGTGGAATTGGCTGTGACACCATGCCTTTCTCAGCACTGTATTTTCACCCAGGGTAGAGCTTCTATTTCCTTTGTCTTCATACTTGCTTCATTCCGTGGTTTCACTGAGTCTCTGTTCCCCGGTGGCGCCATGGTCCCGGACTTCGGGGAGACTCAATGAGTGAACGGTGGAGCCTTGGAGCCTTTCTGAATGTGTGTTTCCTCTGCTTACTCACTCCTCTGAAAGCCCGATGGGGCTGCCTCTTGGCATTTCCTGACTTGCCCCAAGAGCAGCCCTTACTAGTGAAATTCTGAACTGCGCCCCTCCCCCTACCCCGGTCCCAGGATACTAGACAAACATCTCTAGTTCACCTTTGCTTAGAAGCCATAGAAACGGGTCAAATCAAGAACTCTGCGTTCAAATCCTGATTCGGACCATCTTGCAGTTTGACCTTAGGAGAGTGCCTTCATTTCTTTCGGCCTCAGTTTTCCCCATCTATAAAATGGAAGGCATCGGTTAAGGTCTCGGTTAAATCCAAAACCAAGAGATTAATCCATTTTAAGAGAAGATCTTCATACACTGGAATTTAGAATATGGATTTTCCCACTTCTGAAAAGATCCCAATTATTATGCACCTGTAAGATCTAGCAAAATTATAACCAGTCTTCATAAAAACAGCAGTGGAATCCTGGTCCATAGCACATAAACGGCAGCGTCTTCCCTCTGCAATGAATGTTTTTGTCTCTGCTCCTGTGAGTGTCTAAACACTTCTAAAGAGAAAATTTCAACTCTGGATTTTCCCTTTGTGGGCCAGTCTTTTGAACTGCAAATATATGAGCAGGGACTATTTATGCATTCCGCTTCTCCTGTACATGTTTGTTTGACTGGTAAGATGGAAGGTAAGGGACTATTTACAGATATCTTTGAGAATAATGTAAGTACACAAGGGGGCCAGGAATAATAGGTTAACATCACAGAAAATGTAGGTTGGGTATAAACTTCCCAGCGGTTTGCATGATTCAATTATGAAGTAGCATCCCAAAGGAAGGGCTTTGATCATCGGCACTGGAGACGTTTTCAATTTCGTTGGATTTTTGAAAAATCTCTCAGAGTGATCTTTGCAAAAACAGGAGGAGAGACTGCTGAATTTGAGGTCTTTTTCCACATTCATTTCTTCTTTTTTTTCTCTCCTTGCTAATTTCTTTGAATAATCGTTACAATGAAGTGTAACAAAGGATCCATTCAGGATTTCAGAATAGCAATGGCATATGTGTATTTTGTAGAGTGCTGTATAAACTTAATCCAATATCGTCCTCTCCTATGGGAGGTGGAAATGTTTAACTTATTACTTATGACGTGTGAGTGTATTTAACTTGCTTATCACTGACTCGAGCTTTCTTGTAGACCGGAATACTCCATTGCCATTTTCTTTCTTGTTCTTATATTTCTGGTTAACTGTTTTAAAATAAAATAGGACACATGGGAAAAACACCAAAAATGTGTAGTTTAAAGAGTTATTATAAGGCCAACATCCTTGCAATCACTACCCAGATCAAGAAATAGGACTTCGCCTATCACCCTAGAAGACCTTGTATGGCCACCATTCCACTCACAGCATCCTTCCTCCCCATGACCCTGACTCTTGTGCCACTTTCTTGTCACCTGGGCATCCCTAGACATTAAAGTTTAGTCTTGCCCATTTTTAGAGACATTTTATGTTGAGGTTTTTGTTTGTTTGTTTTGCTGAGGAAGAGTCACCCTGGGCTAACATGTGGGCCAATCATCCTCTATTTTGTATGTGGGTCACCACCACAGCATGGCTGCTGACGAGTGTTGTAGATCCATGCCCGGGAACCGAACCCAGGCTGCCAAAGCCGAGTGCACCAACCTTAACCACTAGGCCACAGGGCTGGCCCCTGAGACATTTTATGCTTTTAAAGTTTCTTTTCATCTATAGGTTTTCTCTCCTTCCTTTTCTGCTCCTTAACTATTTCTGTTGAAAGAACTTAGAACATTTGAACTTAGAGTTTCTCGGTCTGGATTTTGCTGATTGCAAATTCAGAGTGCCTTTCAGCATACTCTTCTACCTGCGGTTTTCCTGCAATGGGACTTGGAGGCTGGACTGGATGCATGCTTGGGCTGTTTGGGAAGAACATAGTTGGTGGCATATATCTATACGGGGAAGCACATGAGCGTGTGCCCCTTTTGTGATATTAGCAGTCGTAGACATTCAATGCTTAGATCTTTCCATTCATTTGAGTTTGTAAAATGGTAATATTATAACTCTATCATTTTTTTCATTTAATAGAAATATGAATATAAAGAGATGCTTGCTTTCATCTATATTTGATTGCCCAGTGGCACAGTTTATATATGAAAGGTTGGATAAAGGTTTAATTCTTTCCCTGTATTTACTAATTTTCAAGATAACAAATTGGCTCCCTATCACCCCAAAGGTGACCAATTCATATCTTTTTTTTAGGAAGATTAGCCCTGAGCTAACATCTGTGCCCATCTTCCTCTACTTATTTCCAGGACACCTGCCACAGCATGGCTTGATCAGCAGTGCAGAGGTCCATACCCGGGATTCGAGCTGGTGAACCCCAGGCCACCAAAGCAGAGCGCATGAACCTAACCACTAACTCACCAGATGGGCCCCAAATTCATATCTTTAAACATATCATTATAAATTGTCATCAAAAAATGAGAGAAAGAAACAGATTGAGCACCAGAAAGAGATAAAGAAAGAAAAAACGAAAGGAAGGAAGGAAAAGAAAAGAAAAGAAAAAAGAAAAGAAGTTCCTAGGTATAAATCTGACAAAACATGTACAGGATCTGCATGTGGAAAACTACAAAACACTAATGAAAGAAATCAGAGACGATCTAAGTGAATGGAGACAGATTTCACGTTGGTAGATTTTGTTAAAAATAATGTATCAATAGCAATTCATTAATTGTAACAACTGTATCACACTAATTTAAGCGAAAGTGGGTGTGGGGAATATGGGAACTCTCTGGACTATTTCTATAATTTTTCTGTTAACTCAAACTATTCTAAGATAAAATATTTATTTATAAAATGTCATTATGAACTCAAGAATTTAAATATATTTGATGGTATTCAGTCAATTGCCATTTTTTTTGTTTTTGAAGCTTAAATTGCCCCATTTTTGGCCTCTTCAAAGTTGGCGCTTGAGTCCTTTCCACATGACCCAAGTCTCTGAAAGTTTTCTGGATAGCTGGCATGACCAGATAGTCCCAGCTCATCGTTCACGCTCCCGCCGCAGACGGAAAAGCAGTCGTTTCTGTAAGAAGGGTTTCTTCTGTTAGAGGAGATGGCATTTCAGGATCACAGTCCCCATGCTAGGGGTGGCTATTCTCAGAGCTCTTTAGCGGATCTCATGAGTTCATACCGATGATTCCACTTCCAATTCAAGACCACATTTACCGGTTTTTTAAAAAAAGAGCCTAGCCTCTTCTTTGGTACATCTGTATCCCTTTTTCCCACATGGAGAACCCAGGTTCTCAAGGACACAGGGAAAGATAAAAATCGGCACATCCCATGTTACTCATTTACTTTACCCCAAATTGCACAACGGTTTCAGAACAATACTGTCACTACAACACCAGTATAATTATCGGGAAAAGTTTAAAAAGTTTTCCATGTGCTCTTCTTGCTCTTCCTCCTATTTTGTATGACAGCCACAATGCCCGAGCATAACAGTCCTTACAGATTATGCTCTGCTCCTCCTAACCCTGATTTCTTCTTAGTCCCACAAGTGACTGCATGTTTAGAGCTTACCGCCAGGCCTTGGGTTGACTTGCCAGTTATTTGGTTGTCTGAAGCTTATGTTTCATAAACTTTCTCAGGAAGGGCTCATGGGAACCATATTCCTTGAGTTCCTGGATGTGATAACATTCATCTGTGTCCTTTGTACTTTAAAGTTAGTTTCATTAAATATACAATTCTTGACTCACATTTTCTTCCCTTGAATTTCTTAAATATTTTACTCTATTTTCTTCTGACATAAAGTGATGTCATTGAACTATCTGATGTCTAGTTCTCTTTCCTTCATAAACCACTTGTTCTTTTTCCCAGTTGTCTAAAGACTTCACTCCTTCCTCCTTTCCTCTCTCTCTTCTTCCCTCCCTCCCCCATCCCTCTCTTCCTTCCCTCTTTTCTTCCTTCTTTCCTCTTTTTCTTTTTTCTTTCTACGCCCAATAATTTACTAGAGTATGTCTTGTTATTGGCAATTTTGGGTCAATATTCTCAGATATGCACTGTGCTCTTTCAGTGGATAGTTTCAAATCTTTTTTTTTCCTGTAACGTTTTCCTGAATTATACTGTTGAGTGTTTGTTCTCTTACCTTGTTTCAGTTTTCATATTTAAAGGCATTCCCACTATCCATATGTTGTATATCCTTTGCCTATCTTAAATATTTGTCACTTTATTTCAAACCCTTTTTAGCTTTTCCTTAATTTCTTCTATATTTTTTTGTCTTGATCTTCTATTATCTAAGGCAAAATCTGTCACTTTTATACTTGTGTTTCTTCTAGTTTAATTTTCACTTCTGAAAATTATTTTCTTAAATTTCTAATCTGCTTATTCTCGTTGCCTCATGTCTAAATTTTTCTAATTTTGATTTATATTGCTCTTTTGTGTCCTGCATATTTTCTTATTGCCTTTTAGCTCATTTTAAAATAGCAGTTTACAGTTTTGATCGGTTTTGCGAGCATATTTTCCTGGTAAGCTTTCTTTGTCTGCAGGAATGCTATTCTGCGCCTTTTCCTCATAATAACTTTGTGTAGGATTTATCTGTGGGACATATTTGTCACTCATTATTATATAAAATTTGTTTTCCTGAACTTTTAGAAGGAGGCGCAGTTCAGGGTACTTTCGTAACTTCGGAGAGTTTTTGTGTGGCGTTAAGAGATAGGACGGCTTACTTCCTGCCCCCTCTTCTCTCCCCTGTGTACTCAACCTGCTTCTTCCTTTGTGTCTTTTGACTTTCTCCTACTTAATTTTGATTCTGCGTCTGCCAGTTGTTCCTCGGTGGGGGTTCTCTCCTAAAAGGAGTCCCAGCATGCTAGCGTCCGATGTGGAGAGGAGCTAGATTCCAGCAGCGCCTTCAGCTTTTACGGTGGACCCCTCGTCCTCAGCCACTCTTAGATTGGCCAGAACTTCTTCCAGTCTTAGCTACTCTTCTCATATTGGTCTTCCTTGCTTTCTAGCGAACGCTTGTTGGCTATTTTATGATTCTTCTCTTTCCAGGTTCATCGCGTCCTCTGTTACTTCCCTCTGTTTCTTCCTGCACAGGCCTAGGGTCATTGGTTGTTGTAATATTGTGATTTATAAGAAGAAATATATATTTGGTCTTCATCCTCACTTCTGGCACAAAGCTCGTAAAACCCATGGAATTTTCTAAGTGATAAGAGCAATAAAGGTGTCTTGATGTTCATAACAAATCCCTTTCAGCTGCACCTGAGTTTATGTTAATAGAGTGACTTTTGGAAAACACTAAAGGTTGGGGGCTGGTTGCCAAGGGACCCAACCATGGGATTAGAGGGTTGGAACTCTCATTCCCATGCCCCTGACCTCTGGGGCAGTGGGAGGGGCCAATGTTCATCAATTAGGCCTGTGTAATGAAGCCTCCACACAAATCCCAAAGAGTGGGCTTGGGAGAGCTTCTGGGCTGGAGATCTGGGGAGAGTGGCACGCTCAGAGAGGGATGGAGCTCCCTTTCCCATTCCTTGTCCTATGCATCTCTTCCATCTGGTTGTTCCTGAATTATATTCTTTAATAATACACTGGTGATCTAGTAAGTAAAATGTTTATCTGAGTTCTGTGACCCACCTTAGCTAATTAATTGAACCCAAGCAGTGGGTCATTGGAACATCTGATCTATAGCCAGTTGGTTAGAAGCATGGGTGACAACCTGGATTTAGGATTGGCGTCTGAAGAGGGGGACAGTCTTGAAGGACTGAGCCCTTAACCTGTGGGATCTCACGCTGTTTCCAGGTAGATAGTGTCACAGTTGGGTTGAATTGTAGGACACCCAGCTGGTGTCACAGAATTGCTTGGTGGTGTGGAAAAACACACACACCCTGGAATTGGTGTCAGAATTTTAGTGGTTTATCTCCACCTACTTGTTTTGGGGGGGTTCCTGGGAATACTTGACACATAGTTTAATTACAAATGTTGTCTGTAGGTTTTTGGCTTTTCCATCTGGTTGCTCTATTTTTGTATTGGGAATTGGGGAATTACCACAGCTACTCCCTCCTTCTTTTCAGAATTTCTCCATTCCTCTGACCCATTACCACACTGATTCTTCTTTTGATACCAAAGGAATAGATATTATTACATACAAAATCTGACACAGAGAACATTTCTAGTTGTGTTTAGAAATATTAATATATAAAATGAGCATTCTTAACTTATGGAATCTGGTCTTTTTTGGAAAAATTTTAGGAAAGAAATAACTCAACAAAGGGAAATAGAGTCACAAGAAAGATTTTTGCTAATCGTACATTTTGGAAGGCTGTTCATCTTAAATGATTTTAAGAGACTTTAATAAAATTTTAAAAGCTGGTAAAATAAAAATGTTGACTTCTGTATTTCGTAAACATGGTAATTGCATAGTCCTTTCAACTCCAGACACTGTTCTTCACTAACTATTGAGAACTTGGTGGCCAAGGAAAGTCAACCTAGGTTGAAAATGATCTGAATGCTTGTTTCTCCTTCTTTTGGTTTCTTTGCCCTCTATATCCTCCCTTAACCATCCCATGCTACGAGCATCACTCTAACAGTAAGCAGTAGTCATATAGACTGCGCCTGTTTTCAAAGTGCTTCTCATTTATTTAATGCTGTTGAAGTCTTATGAGTATAAAGCTGTATATCAGTTGGGTATGTGCTCAGTTGCAAATGACAGGAAACGAACTAATAGTGACTTATACATATAGGAATTAATTTTCCTCCAAACCAAAATCCAAAGATATGTAATCCAAGGTTAATAAAACTGCTTTGCAGGACCATCACGGACCCAGTTCTTTCTATTTCTCTACTCTCTCATTCCTAATATGTAGCTTTTGTCCTCGTGGCTGTAAATGGTCACTTCATTTCCAGATGTTACACGGACCATTGTCAAGATTGGATCTTTGATACTAAATTATGACAAAATAGAATTGAAATACACATAAATATGAAGAGCACATTATTCACTCTTCCTTGAATCCTCTCTGTGGAGATAAATAGTTGAATCCTAAATGGAATGCTCTTGCTTGTCAAGATGCTCTCCTGCAATATATGGTGTTCTTCTCATAGTTTCATAAAAATGCTTTGGGACTCTGTAGACTGAGCTCTGGGAACTCACTCAACCATTTGTCTTCTTGCTATTGTCCTGGGAATCTGCCAGGACCCACACATAGTCCTGGGCTGATAAAGTGGAAGCTGAATTTCACCTTTCTGCACTCCATGTGCAGAAAAACCACATGGAGTGGTGACTTGCCTACTAGGTCCTATTGTTATCTTGAAAATTTACTCGTCTTCACTTGGTGACTAGTCGGGTGCTTGATCTTTGTTTAATGGGCAAATGTTTGTGAGAGTGTTGAAGTGTCATTCTTTGCTTCATTTAATCAGTAGAAATGCAAATTTATTGGCATAATACTTTGCCAATGGTGAGTGCTCTCTATCCAAGTCATGGTGCCTACCATCAACACCAATACAAATATAGACATTAAAAGTACCACCATTCTTTAGATGGGAGCTTATACAAAGATATCTACCAACTCTCTAAATAAGACCAAATCCTGCCCTATAGAGTTGGCTGCCAATAGCATGGAAGGGTGATCGATTCTGACCTTTGGAGTCACCTCTTTTGGGTGCTATCAGCTGATCATGTGACCACCACCACACTGGCATCACAGGGCTGCCCCTCCCTAAGGCCTGGACTGTGTATGAACACTGTGCTCTTCCCTTCATTCCAGCAGCTGGGACCAGTCTTAGATATTTAAATGAAACATTATCAGATATTTGACCCAAGGGAAAGAAATCCAGGGTCAAGTCTAACTAGATAATCTGGCTCATCCATCAGCATTCTCTTATCTTCTGCTTGGTTCCTAAGAGCAAAGATTCTTAAACTGTTCTTCCTCGAGAGCCAGGACCACCTAAATACGTCAGTGTTCCACATCTCTGGTTTTAGAAGAAATATAGTTGAGTCTAAAAATCTTAATATACCATGAGCTCTTCAACAAAAATAAATTTCACGTAATTTTGGAGTTAAAAGGGAACTTAAAGGTTCCCCCCTGGGGAAGTCCAGTCTCTTTTTTACAGGTGATGAAATGCAAGTTCAATTATGTTAAAGGGTTTGTCCAAGGTCACGAAGGAAGTAAGGAACAGAGCCAAGGTCAGGCTCAAAGCCTGGATTTTCCAGTCCTGTGATTTTTCCATCTGCAGCATGTAGAATCCTGTCCTTTGAGACACTCTTTAAGAAAAGGCCTCTGACCATCCATCTCAGCACTAGCAGCAACCCTGTTTTCTGTAACAGCTTCTGATGCTCCCCAAACAGCATTTCTCAAACTGGATCCTTAGGCCCCTGAGATTTTTGGGTCCATGAGAGTTTGATTTTTGTTTTCAGACGGGATTGACTGAAGCTGGCTATAAAAGCCAAATAGACTTACCTTGAAGTGGATCATCAGTATCACAGAGGACGGCAGTGTCATCCAATGTCAATTATATTTTTGTTCGGTTCCTGTATAATAGTGTTTTTCCTTCTTTAGTTAACGTGTAATAGTGTTCTTTCTCTTACTCACAATCCTTTCTTATATTTTTTCGTACAGCTGATTAGGATGACATAAACAAATTCCTCCAGCTGCTCCCTCTCCACTTCCCCTGCCCTTAAGAAACGCTACCACTCGTCACTGTATTATGCAGGTCTGAGGCCTTCTGTCTCATTTCCGGCAAAAGAATGGAGTGTCCTGAGACCAAAAAAAAACTCCACGAGGAATGGAAATCTTGGAGTAAGTTTGTTTTTAGCAAATAAGTGCTTGATATCAAGTTATCCTGCACTTTAAGCCTTTTGCTTAAACCTCATATCTGATGCCTCTATATTCCAAAGCAGTGGGTGTTTCTTAGGTGATAGTCAAGGGGTTGATTTCTGACCTTGGACCTTTTGGATGACAAGTTATCTTAATGAGTCCCAAGTATCATGGATAAAACCAGTGGCAGGCCTGTTGACACACACGGGTTATCCCTTCCCTCTTTGGGGCCATATGCTTTGCAGTGTGTTTGTGTCGTGTGAGCAAATGGGCCTCGAGGGGAGAGAGCCCCCTGCTGAGATGAGGATGGTGCCCATGCTCCAGGGTTTGCCAGCATCATCCAGTGGAGAGGCCCGAGTTTCTCTCCAAGGGAACAGGGTGAGCTCTCCGGTGGGAAGCTGGTGTTGCAGCCGGGCTCATCCATTCTGTGCAACTTCCTCCCCAGCGAGGATCGCTGCCAGGGAGGAAGAAAAGTGTGCTATCCTCTGTTCAGGTAAGACAGCCACTGTTTCCTGGGTATATGCAGATTTCGCCCTGAGGAGATTGGTTCCAAGAGGAAGGTTTTTCTAAGTTTTTGGCTCTTCCCTGACTGACTCAAGAGTGGAGGAAGGCGAGGGCTGGCTCATGGTACAGTGGGGCCCCGAGTCTCAGCATCAGAGAGACCTTGAAGGGGCTGTTTCAAGGGCCTCGAGCAGCTGGGGTATTGGCTCTGCCACCAGGTGGGGACTTCTCCAGAGCCTGGCACTTAGGACACGCTCACCGGAGTTACCCACCACTGTGAACTAAAAGATGTACAACACTTCATTCATTCATTCATTCACTCACTTTACCGCCTATAAAAGAGCATTCATAAATAACACAAACTGTTGTGATATTTATAACATTCCTATAGGCTAAGTTTTTAAATAACACTTATTCCTGAACACGGAAGACCTTTGAGAAATATTTGGTGAAAGAGTGAATGAATGAATGAATGAATGCATGAACTCCAGAAGGGCAGGACGCATGGTGGGAGGAGCATGGCCTTGGAGTCACACAGAGCTCGGTTTGACTCTTGGCATAACCACTATGAACTTGGACAAGGGCACTACTCTCTCTGACCCTGATTCTTCATCCGTAAAATGGAATACCACTCCTTGCCGTGAAGGGTTGTAAGACTTAATGAAATCGCTTCTATAAATGGCGGCACTTCTGTCAATAACGCAGAAACTGATTTAAAGCTCCAAGCATGATATTTGGCACATAAGAAGTGCTCACTCAAAGTTAACTTCTATTTTGCTCGTCTGTGTTACAGATGAGGATTTTGTCACCCAGGGTGGTACAAGGACGTTCAGCTGTAGCTAGTGGAGCAGAGATTTGAACTCGGTCTCTCAGCTCTTAACTTGAGCTGGAACGGGGTGCTGAGGAGGTAGAACAAACTTCTGAAAGGAAGGGAGGCGGTGCCCCACCCCCTTCATGACTGATGCTTCAAGGCTCAGGCGTGGGAGGACAGGTTAAAATACCTAGTGGTAGTGCCTGCATGATACTCAAACACCCGGTCAGTGTAGACACTTCTGGAAAAAAATCTTTAAATTGTATGGCGGTCTTGTATAGAAAATATATTCAGATTAATTGGCGGATCCCTAACCCCCACCTTGCTCCAATTTTTTTCTCTGTTTTCCTTCCTATTCTCTTTCAAATGATGGACACTAGCAATAAAAAATATGAACCTCCTTCCCGGGTTCTTTCTTGGTAAGTGGTAAATATCCGAGTAAAGATGTGGTGTCACGAGTATGGATGGAAAGTGGAAAACCAAGTGTATCCTTTAGACGTCACGTTGACCATATACTTGAAAGTTTTCACCCACCCTGTCCCCCTTCAGCTGGACATTGCACAGGCTCACAGGTCTTCCTTTTTCTGACCACTTAAGTTCTTTCCCTCTGAAGATGGGAAGACTAATGATATTGATACACACATACAGTCACACTCAGTGAGAGTGAGGGAGGGAGAGAGAGAGAGAGAGATCATGCGACTTCTGTGACTTCCAGGTTGGAGGTGGGAGGGGTTGGGCATGGCAGTAGGGAAATAGCCGTCCCAGTCCCTCCTGTTTGGCCTACTTCTCCCCTCTGATTCCGGATTCTAAGGTGGCGCCCCCACGGTGGAACTGCCTTCTTCCCGTTCCCTGCCCGTGCTTCCCTTGGAAACTCTCTGACGAACTCTACTGCTCACCGATAGGACAGTGCCACAGATGACAGCCCTTCGTGTCTCATGGTCCTGGAACCTACAGAAACCTGGCAGTCACGAGAGAGGTTGACCCAGGTGCCTGGAGACCACACCATGCAAGTCTCCCACCAGTTTCCTTGCTCTTGGCTGCGTCCTGGCCGTCGCAGTGTGAACTGGGAACTAGAGCCCTGCTGGTTCTCAGGCTTGGCCAAAGCTCTTGTGTCTCTCTGGCTCGTGATAACGGGTGACTTGGTTCCATCTGTTTATCTTCCTCTGGAGGTGTTCTTTGATGTCACACATGCCTGATAATAATGCCAACAACAATAGTGAGTAATGCTTCTGTGAAGTAAGCGCCCCACCTTGTGCTGGGTACTCCATAGGTCCTTTACAGAGTTTGCAGATGAGAAAACTGAGGCTCTGAAACATTGTCACTTTCTAACATCACTCATCCATTTAATGACAGTGTTGGGGTTCAAATGTGAGCCTCATTTATTCTATAACATGCATCCCTTTCATTACACACCCACCCCCTCCAAGTGTTGGACATGCTGCTGGAAACAAGCAAGATAATTGTAGGGCCTCCCAAGGCAGCACACTGAGTCACCTTGAATCGGGAGTGACTAAGACATTTCCTTTCGAACACTCCTTCAATATCACTGATTACGTGAAACTGGAACTCTCAGTTGACTGATGCAGAGCCTTTCACACCTGTCTAACATTTGTTAACCTCCCCTTTTAATAAAGAGACAGCAGCCTCAAGCACTGAGCTTTAGGCAAGCAATTATGTCCAACTAGAATTTAATAGCATTGTTGTTTTTATACTTATATTTATTTTGATGGTGACTTTATTTTTATTCCAAGTGATATTAATTTCCCATTTATGGTAGTGATGAAAAGTTTCCTTTTAAAATACATAAATCTAGATTTTTAAAAGTGAGTCAGTTTTTTAAAAATGTTAAATAAATAATAGAGTGGATCATATACAGAGAACTAAATAAAACTGGGGCTCAAATGACCGAAATGTTGGGAACACTGCCCTACTTAATGTGTCACAAACTGTGGCCCACAGGAAGCCCAGCCCGTGTTCAGCACAGAGGGACGTGAGGACCTGCTGGTGCTCCTTACACTTTTGTTGGGCAGACACTGTTTTGTGCTATTATAGTCCTTTCTCAGAGTTGATTCATACAACTCTTCAAAATATTCAATAGGCAGTTGCCCAAGGCTCCAGCCTTCATGAGCACCAGGCTGGAGGGGGATGAGGTGGGTGCAGCAGTAACTGTAATAGAAGGTGGGATGTGATAGGGGCTGAAGTGAAGCATGGGCAGAGTGTGGTAGAGTCTCCAGGCATGTGGGGTCACTTCTGGAATCAGGAAGACTTCCTGGACGAAGAGGCATTTGAGTCAGGCTTCAAGGAATGGGTAGCCATTGACCATGTGGATATGGGAGTGAGGAGCAGGGAGCAGAGAGAAAAGTATCCCCAACAGAGAGTGGAGAAGTACAGCCTGAGTTTGGAAAACAGCTGGTATCCAGTTTGCCTGGAGTACTGGGTGGGAGATATGGCTGGAAGGTAGATTGGAGCAAAATCATCAAGGTCCTTAAAAAAAAAAAAAAATTCCTTGGATAAAAATCCAAGAAGATGGGGCTTATTTTAGAATGAGTGGGGATTCACTGAAGGCTCCCCAATAGGATCAGTCACTCATAGGACTCAGTTGCCCCAGGAACCTGCATTTCCCCCAAATTTGTCTTTTCCTTATACAGGTTCCCCCCACTATCCGAAAGTTCACTTTACCTCACTTCACTTTTCACTAACTAAAAAGAAATCCAAAGAGGATTTTCGCTTTTATGACAAAAGGTAGAAAGTGAAAATAGCCTTCCACGTTTGTTTTGCAGGGAGCCATTTTAGAGGCAGCAGCATCCTCATCAGCAAAAGCGCCTGCCCAGCTCCTGCCCGGCTCCTGCCCAGGCACTACACTCAGCATCGAGCATCAAGCCGCCGGAGCTCTGACCTGCATCTGTCAGCGTATGTGCTTTATCTCGACTTATTTTGGTATGGTATTTTTGGGGTCTGGGAGTGTTCGGAAACTTTTCCCATACGAATTAATGGTAATTATTTCTTTGCGTTATGGCATTTCCGCTTATTAAAGGTTTCATAGGAAATCTCTGCTTTTGGACAATGGGGGAAACCCGTGTATTAGGCAAGCTACTGCTGAGGCCTCATTTCCATGCCCAGAAGTCCTGTCCAAAATGCCTGTCATGCAGCTTAAAATTCCATCAATATCAATCTACTCCTCTGGGCTCGGTGTTTCCGGGTGAACCCTCTGGAGAGGCAACATGTTCAGTTTGCGGATGCTGCTTTGGGCATGGAGAATTGGGCTTCAAGTGGACAGTTACCCAGGATTGGAGGGTTTCGGTATTTGGGGCTCATAGCCATCTTTCCACCCACAAAAACCTGAGAGTTTCCCCTTTTCTCTATTTTTGCCTGATTCTTCACGTGGAGGTCACAGAGGGTCCACCACCAGAAACCACATTGATGGGGAAAGTAAATCAGTCGGCAGGGTTTGTACAACCAGGTGGTGCAGAGATGAACTCTTTTTAGGGCATCAACCTATTCATCTCTGGATGCTGGAGGAGAAACCTTGAGGCCTGGCTTTTCGGGTACCCGGGAGGCTGAGTTTTCTTCCCTGTGTTTTGTAATTTTGCATTGTGATCTCATTGTCCGTGGGGCTTCATGTGAGGGAAACTTGTTGGGGCTGGTTTGGGAGTACATCCTTCCAGTGTAGTCGTTTCTCTCTGCCCGGTGCCCCTGGGGATATTCCCAGCTGAGACCACTCAACCTGTGGGTTCCAGATGAACCCCAAACCAGAGTAAGAAGAGTCTGTTGTGAATTCTCACAAGAGATATTGACATTTTTTCCCCACCCAGGCCCAGGTCTAGACAGCAGAGCTTCTTCAATCTCTCTTTGCTGGGGAGAAGGTTGCCTAGTCCATCCTGTCACTGAGGGTGCAACTCTTTGAGTGTCCCAGCTTTCTGTCTACATAAAGCCTTAACTCCTATCCCTGTGTGGCGGTAAAAGCCCAATTCTGGTGGTAAAACCTCCTATTTTGCCCAGATTGGCTACCGCGAACCCCACCCTGGGGCAGCTGCAGTATCGTTTCACAGACAGCTCTCAAGACTTCAAATGCTTCTTTGTTTTAAGCCTTTGGGGATTTCCCTGATTTCTCTTTTTTCCTTTTGCAAGCTCAGCTTCCTGCATTTGAAAGGATGTTCATGATATGTCATCCAGTCGTTCTGGAGGTTTTGTAATCAGAGCTTCTTCAGGTTATCTAGTTCAAAATATTCCCAGAATGAAGGTCTGCAAAGGAAATTGAAAGCCCCTTCTTCACTAGCTATACCGACCCTGCCTGGGCTGTGGCTGAGTGTGCTCAGAAAACCAACATTTGGAGGGGATTTGTAAGAGTGAGGAAGAAAGAATAGAAAATCTGACTTCTCCTTTTCAAGTAAAGAAATAAATTAGAGTTGTTCTGCTCTCTGAAGGAACGATGGCATCAATGGCAGCACATCTTATTGTGGGACAGTATGGTTCCTTTTTCTTAAATGGTGGAAGAATAATGCATTCGAGAGAAGGATATTTCATTTTAATCGTTTACATCTGTTCACAAGGTATAAAAGGGTAAAATAAGATAAAGCAGTGCTCTCTTGAGAAGTCCATATTTGCAAAGGCTTTTGGCATTCATGTGCTTATTAATTGTCATAGATTGTCATTGTCATCAAAAGAATACTGTATAAAATATAGTGGCCTTTATGGGGCTAAGAGAGAGAATTTCAAGTTTCTCTCTTAACCTGAGCCACTTAAAATGAAAAACAAAGACCATTAAATCCTGTTCACTTGAAGTGGATCCTAAATATAGTTTATTGGGGCTCTTAATTCACCCTGAGAAATGCTGTAATTATTAAAAGTGTCCAAGCTGTTAACTTGAAAACAACATATGCCACATTTACATAATGATTTGCATATAATTTCCGTGTAATTCATTTAATGTCAAAATGTCCAGTTACGCTTCCAGCCCCTCTGCCTTTTATCCCCATGCCCTTCCCTGGCCCTACTGTGTTAGATTGGGGCGTCTTCCTTGCTGGAAGCTACATGTGAATGGGCTTCCAACAGACAGCCAGATGGACATAGTCTGTCATTTTCGTCAAAAAGGGTTTGGCCAAACATATTTCTTTTTCCAGACTGGATTGGCTCTCTTGACTATCTGCAATGTGACACAATGGATACCAGTTAGTCACTTCTGCCTGAGACATATGGGCTCATTTTGCAGATGAAGGAACTGAGGCTCACAGAGTTTCTTGCCGGTAGAACTCTGCTTGCTTTCTCTGCCCCAGCAACCCACAGGCCTCCAGCTGGCATACCAAAGGCTTTCTCTGACATCTTCTACAACATAGAAATATGACTGTCAAAAAAAATAATAAAATACATCATTTGCATAGCCCATGTGATTATTTGTGAGACCAAAGACGTAGGTCCTGGGTTTGCCATCGAGGACAGGGAAGAATTCTCCCACAGTGATTCCATAAACGTATTTGTCTAATGTGAACGGGCTAACGTTCTGTATAAACTAATTGCGGTCCCCCAGACACACCGTGCCTTTTCTAGCTCCTGGCCATGTTTTCTGCAGGGACTACCTTCCCATCTCTCCCCTCTCCCTGCATCTCTATTTGCCTGACACCGACTCAACACTCACTCTTCGGTTTGCACAAGACCACGATGCCTCATTCCACGGCCCTGTGAGCAGGTGTGATGAGCCTTGAGTGAACTCCTAGATTGCTCTGTTTGACTTGGGTTCCTCTGAAAGCAACCCTTGGTTACACAAAGACTTGGGTGTAAGGAGTTTACGTGGAAAGTGATCCCAGGGTGCAGGAACAAGGGAGCAGAGAAAGGAAAGCCAGGAAGGAGGAAAAGCAATACTAGGGTGCATTATTGAGGTTGCTACTGTTTCCGTGGGCGCTCCATTCCACTGGGTCCTCCTGGGAAGTGTCTGGAATGGCGCCGGCATGTGCACCTGAAGCATGGGAAATGAAGGCATTCACCCACTGGGTCAGTCCCTACTGGCTGAGGGTTGCCCCAGGAATTGCTCATTTCTCTCACTTTCTAGCTGTGCAGGCACATGGGCTGAGCATGCTCTTCAGGGCTTCTGCGGCATTGGGCACCAGAAAACAAAGTGTGCGACAGGCAGGTTGTTCGCTGGAAGTGAGTTGCAGCCTCCCCGTCATGGTCCACGCAGCCCTGGCTCAGATCAGCATCCAGACCGAGTAGAAGGTTAGTTTGTCACCAGATGTGTCTAGCATGGCACTGACATCTCACTATTGCATTTCTTTCCTCCTCTAGGTTCTATGAATAGCCCCATTGTGCAGATCAAAGACGGAGTCCCAGAGAGGTTAAGGGACTTACCCAAGGTCATACTGAGTAAGTGGAGTTGCTGGGCCTCACACTCACGTAAGTCAGATTGCAGAAACCAAGGCTGTCATCATCATCGTAGATGGTTAGAGAACTGTGGGATCTGTTCTCGGCTGTGTGTGAGTGTGTGAATTTATTGTGTACCTGTGTGTGCCCTCTGTGTGCACATGTATAGAGAGAGAGGAGGTTAAGAACACAGACTGGAGCCAGATGACATGGGTTCAAAATCCAGCAGTTATATCTTGTCTGTGTTATTTTAGGCTCGTAACCTAATCCTGTCTGTGCCTCAATTTCGTCACCTGTAAATTAGGCATAATAGTACCTACCTCAGGATTGTGAGCACATACAGGGGTAATGTGTGTGAATCCTTAGGACAGCACATACACATGCTTTTTATGTAAGTGTTGCCAGTAACAGTAATAACATAACAATGTTAGCAATATCCAATGTTTATTCGTAATAATAACAATAGGAGCATTTACTGAGTGCACACTTTGACACAGGGCTGTGAAAACATTTCTGACTTAGTCCTCCCGACTTCACTGTGAAGTAGGTATCACTATTTCCATTATAGATGAGGGACTGAGTCTCAGAAATATTAAACAACTGGCTCAAAGACAAATATCTAGCAGAGGTCAGAACAGAGAGACAAACCTTGGTCTCCATGCCCTCCTGTCTTACGCACCTTTTGTGGGTTCATCTGTTCATTTGGACAAATACCTCTCATACAGACTTGAATGTTTTCTTTCCAAATTGGGAATGGTGCCCGTCTGCCTGCCTGAGAAAAGTTTGCACAGAGCTGCTTTTAAACGGCGACCCCTGGCAGCTTTTTGATTGCCACTATCTCTTTGAACATTTGGAATTTGTAATGAAATCACTTTCCAACCCTGATTCATCCCAAATTCAATATTCTGTTTCCTTTCAGCTTTTTTGTTTCCGCAGCAATGAAAAGATTGGTAACTTTATAAAACATCTAAAAGCGTGGTGGAAGTTTCCTGGGGCTTCAAGTGTTGTGTTCTGTTATCTTTGGAATAACTTTGAAGTCCCACCGGTGTAATAGAAGCCGTTATTATGTCATGGAGCTGATTAACATGCCTGTGGGAAACATTAATTCATGCTGACATCATAGCTGGGTTTGCAATCAATCAGTTTGTTTCGCTTCTTTTTGCCCCCACCCCCTCCCCAGCAACCCACCCCCCCCTAATGTTCTTCGTGTAAAGGTGATGGGTGCTGACTTTCTGAGGATGATGGAACATGCATGGACACCCCTAGATGAGGCTGAACTTAACCGTAGCCGCCCCTGCTCCTGACAGCAAGGGGAGGAAATGGGAAAACAAAGCTTTTGGCAGAAGCACGGAGGGAGCTGCTGGCCCTCTGATTTACCATGAAAGGTTTTGATTTAGTTGGCATTCAGACTCTTGATTTTTAAAACTTTTTAACTCAGTAGTCAGCATGGCTGCCTGAATCCATTTGGTTCCGGTCATTTATGATTAAGCTGATTGCTGGTGGCTCTCGTGTTGTGGGGAGCCACGCTGGCCTTCACTGGCTAAGGCTATCACATTCCAAAATATCTCTTTTTTCCACTCAAAAGTACATTTCATTGACAAAGGAGGCTGTAAAGAGGAGAATGCAGACTCCTATTATCTCAAATTGTTAATATTTAACATGCGTTAAAGAGCTATCTTTCTGTTCGCCACGTGCAATTAATTTAATCACCAATGCACTGTTAAGTATCTATCAGAAATGCGAATTTTTTCACGATGTATTAATCTGGTAATGATGTCTTTCCTTTTACCTTTAGATTTAGTATTATTATTTTATGTTACATGGAGGGTTCTCCTGGGAGCCAGGGAGAAATTATAAGAAGTGTTTGGAAGAACCTAATGCCATCTGATTTGAGTTGGGGAAAGTTGAAGACATTTCTGGTTTGAACACAACTTAGGGCTCCCTTCCGCCCTTCAGGGCATGTGTGGTCTGCTCTCCTCCCTCACTCTCCCCTCTAGACCTATGTAGCTCTCAACATTGGGATGATCATTTTCCTGGGTCAATTTTTGACTTAGAAGATGGAAACTATTGTCTGTGGAGCACCAAGGCAGGAGAAAATTGGGGAAGCAAGGTTTTATTTTAACTGCATATGTGGATAGCTGCATTTTCCTAGCTGGGGACCACATTGCCACAGTTATAAGCCCCCAAAGCTCCCTACACTCCCCTTTTGAAATGCTCATCATCCTCACAGCTGCCTGCTGAGGGTCCGTCTTCCCCCATTAGACTTAGGCTGCCTGAAGGAAAGCACATGTCTGCCTTGTTCACCAACTTATCCCCAGTATTGGGCACATAGTAGGTTCATTGAATGAATGAATGATTTAGTTGAACCTAGCAGGAAACAGAATCCACTCAGATGCTTCAAGAATCTTTAATGGATGAATGACTTCAGAGCTGTGGGTAGCGTCAAAGGACTAGACAAGGAATGATGAAACAAGCAGAGACCAGCAACAGTGGGAAGCTTGAAAGGACAAGGAGAAGGAGTGGTGTTACTGAAGTCAGTGAGACCTGGAGCCCTGCAGGAGAGCCACTTGCCAAGATCTGTGGTCATGGAGGGTGGCAGCCCCCACCAGGGAACATGGCCCAGAAAAGGAAGGATTAGAGATTCTAACTTCAATGTCTCTCTCCTCGTATCCTCCGGTCTCCTTCTGGCTCCTCCCATTGACCAAACTCAACTGAAATCCAGCTGGCAGAGGAACCTTGCTAGATACAAACAAGGCGAAGGACAAAGACAGATCTGAGATGGGGATATAGCACAACGAAGTATCATGTAAACCCTTCTGTCCGGAACACAGCCAACTGTAAGGAAACAAAGAAGAAACTAAACCCCCAAAATAGATGGCACGAACCCATTTTGCTCCTAGAGGGGCCTCACAGAGAGTGATTTTGTTTATTCTTATTCTACAAACATTATTAACAGTCTTGGAGGTGATGCTTCCTAAGCAAAGTAGAAGCAAGCCATTCAGAAGGGGACAGAAAGGACAATTAGAGCAGCAAGTTGATACTTCCAACTTTGTGTTGAAAGACAAAGAAAAATTAACAGAAAAAGCAAAACACCTGGAAGGCAGAGCGGCCTAGGATCATTTAGTACAGAGAAAATTCCTGTACACACTTTAACAGCCCTGAGAATATGGCTGTTTCAAGGATCAATGTAGTCATTCATATCTATAACTTGGTTAAAGGATGATCCATACCCCTTGCATAAATAGGCAGGGAAATGTATTAAATACTTTGAAATATTTCTGATGAGAATCATGCAAATTAAATAAAAGGCTGCAATTTAAGAGGGAAATTATCTGAATATTTTATGGATCAGCTTAGTCCCTCAAGTGCTAGATGAATGGAACGTTGTCGTAAGTGTCTAGACTTCGTAGATACAGTGTAGTGGAGAATGAGAATTATGGCTACCTCGTCCCCAGTGTGTTCCTGCATCCCCTTCATTAATCCAGCAGGGAGATAGATTTCAACTCCTTTCTAAATGCCAGAGCTGCCCAAAGATGGACCTGGGCTACCTTAGGAGATGCTGAATGCCACTGTGAAGTGTCTGGCTCCATTGGTTGGTTGGACAAATGACCCTTGAGATTCCTTCCCAATCTGAGACTTTTTCATTGAATTCTCAGAACAACCCTATGAAATATTATTTGCTGCATTATACAGATGAGGAAGCAAGTTCTGGGAAATCAATTAACTGTCTATAGTTTCACAGTTCAAAAATGGTAAATCCACATATGAAGGCCAAGATTTATTGAACACTTACTAAGTGCTAGGTACTGTGTTAGGTCTCAGGATTATAAAGATGCATAAGATATAGTTTCTGCCCTCCAGATGTTTATAATCTTATGTGCAAAACAGTCATGCATTCAAATAACCAAAATAATATTTGGGAAATGTCCTAAGTGAGGTCTATCTCAGATGCAGTAGGAACAGAGAGGGAACAGGCTTCATAGCAGAAGTAAGGTTTGGACTGATTTAAAAAGTAATTGAGGATTTCTCTGGCAGATGAAGGGTGATGAGCACTTCAGGTAGAGAAAACTAAATATGCAAAATCATGGAGATGTCAGAGGGTCTGTTTATGGTCACCTGCAAGAAATCCAAAATGGTTCCATCACAGGCATCAGCTGGCAGAGAGCAAGGGCAAGGCAGAGAGAAGCTCAGAAAGGCAAATGACTTGCCCAAGATCACACAGCAAACAGAGCTGGGAGTTGAGCTGGGTCTACTCATAAACCCAATGTTCCTTTCACTGGATAATAGTTCACATGGGCCGCTCATGGTCAGAAAACACAGCCCTGGTATCAGGACTCTCCCCAGGTGACCTTATTTGACCACAGCAGACATCTAGTCAATACCTAGTTTTCAAGCCCCAATTCTGAGTGCCAAACCTATGGGAAGGACAGAGGTTTAAAAAAATTATAAATTATTGAGTTGGAGAATGAGACTTTTGCAAAAACAAAACAATGTGTTACGTGTAGAAACTGCTATAGAAATCTCCCTTCCCAACTGAACTGCTGGTCAACAATAGTCTATTGGCCTTGTTTTATTTTTTTTTTTCTCCAGTTCATGCTGGATGCTCCCTTATTTTATTTTATTTTATTTTATTTTATTTTTTCTTTTTCCCCCTTCACAGCCATCCTCTTTCGACATCCCTGGCTCTGCATACATGCATCCTTGCTGGGAATTTAATTGAGCCTCCGCTAATCTGCCCCTCCATACGTTGATGTGTGCGTATCCTTGAACACATTTTGTACGGTCTTGTGTGCGATAACTAGGTGGCAGTGGACTACAAATCTCATTCTGAAAGCCCTGGGCAGCACCCTGTCACCAAACACATGAATATATTTCTACATCAAAGTTATTGATATTCACACTGAGGGGGATAGGAAGAGACTCAAACTAGCCTCATGTCAGTTCAGGTCAACTTTTGCCACCAAATAAGTTTGTACCAAATTTGTGAAAAAACTTCATATTTTCAGAGGTTTTTGTACCTAAGAATTGCAGGTAAGGGGCTGTGAACCGGCAGCACATTTTATTCCTCTATTCTGCCTCTGATGGACACCTCTGCATTTCCCACTCTGCCAATTCAAACAATGCCTCCAGGGTGGCCTCAACCATGACTTCCCATGACCCTTTGGGAGGATGTCTCCAGGGTGGACACCCAGAGGTGGCTAGGATTTGTGCCTGCTTAACTTCGTTAACTATTGCCAGATTCTTCTTCAAAATACTTGCAGCAGTTAAACTCCCACCAGCAATGTATGAGGGAGAATTCCCGTTTCCCAACGTCCTCACCATCACTTAATAGTATCTAATTGTCTAATTTTTCCCAGTTGATACTACAAAGGGCCATCAGAATCCGTTCTGACTCTGACTGTTAATGAGCACGAGCTTTGAATATGGATTGGCTACTCTTGTCCCTTCTTCTGGAGCGTACCTGTCTTCACTTTTTTCACCATATCATTTGTTTTTTTTGGGTCTTGACTAAGTAATCATTGTCTACTCCAGGTTGCAAATATATTTATCTTCTTTGTTTACTACATTTCTTAAGTCTTACTGTTCATATCTCAGTCTTTAATTTATCTAATATTCTAGTGTTTATGTTTTGTATATTGTGTATGTTGGGATCCATTTTTTTCTCCTAGCTATGAAGCAATTTCTCCTCTTACAAAATAATCTCTGCTTTCCCCCTTCGTTGGTGATGCTGCTTTTCTTAGATACCAGTGAAGTACAAAATCCTGCCAGGACATTGATTGGAATTATATATCTATTTGGGGAGATTTAACATCCTTATATTGCTAAGCCATTTCATCTATGAACATAGTATGTCTCTCCATTAACTCAGATCTTCTTTTACGCCCACTAAAAATATTTTTCTTTGTTTTTGCTTCTTCTTAGAGGACTTTTGCATACTCGACGCTTTATAATTTTACTTGCTATTTTAAGTAGTATCTTATCTTTTATTATCATTTTCTAATTGGTTATTGCTAGTGTAAAGGCCCCATTGAATTATATCTCTCTTGAAAATTAACACATTCAAAGCTTATCCATTGAGTATGCCTTTTGCTGTAGGTCTCTTTATCAGGTTATGACAGTTCTCCGCTAGCCTTATTGTTTTAAAAGTATTTAAAAAGAAATTTTAAGTTTTAATGTTATAAAAAATTTCTACTTTTACTGAGATAGTCGTGTAATTTTTCTCCTTAATCCTTAATGTGCTTAATTATATTGAATTTTTTCTTATATTAAATATTCTTATAGTCCTGTGATATATCCCCTTTCTTCATGCATGTTATTTTGAAAAAGCATATGTTGAATTTAGCTAGCTATGTTTCTTAGGCTATTCACATTTATATTCTCAAGTAAACAATTTTTTTTCTTCTCTTTCTTTTATACCATTCTTATATAGTTCTCTCCCTGCCTGATGAGCTTTTTCTTTTCAATTTGTTTCTAAATCACTGCAATCTTGGCCCCAAGAGACACTGATCATATTTAAGACAAGTTGTGAAGTAAGTGTGTGTGTGTGTGTGTGTGTGTGTGTGTGTGTGTGTGTGTTAGAGAGAGATGTCCTGGCCCAGAGGAAGACTATGGAAAAATAATCTATATATGAATAGGATTTTGCCAAGTGAAAATGACGGTAGGTGTGGGGTCAGGGAGCAGAAAGAGGACCAGTTCTTTGGGTTCTCTGACGACTGCAGTGGTTGAGATGCTCTCAGGCAGAATACATTTTAGTTAGTTGCTGGTTTTGTCAAAGTTATTCTTGGAGACTTTGTCATTATTGTGATCCATCCTAGCCTGAAGGATGGTAAATTGGGAGAATAAGGTATTTCTTGGTCTTAGTCATAGAAGTGAATGACTGTGACCAGACGTATTCTTGGGAAAATAAACTTCAGAAAATCAGGGTGGGAAAAGGGAATTGATTTCTTGTGTATATATTACATACCAGGAGCTATGCTAGGGGCTTTATATACTATATCTCATTTAGTCCTTGCAAGAGCACAGTGGATTAGGTATTATATTCCCAACTTACCAATAAAGAAACGGAAGCTCCAAGAAGAGAAATAAACCACTTACTAAGTGGTAGGGCAGGGATTCAAACCTAGATGTGTCTGACTCTCTGAGGTTTTTTTTATTACACTCTCTTCTTTGGTATTACTGATCTGCCTTTCTCCTGTCCTTGTGAATGCGTATCCTTGCTTATTTATTTATGACCAACCAACCCCTCATAACCTCCTTTCTTTTTGCTATGGAAATGACCCAAGGGCGGTCGTTGCCCAAACAGACGGAGTTAGCCTGTAAATGTTTTCTTCTTCCACATCAAGCCCAGGGGACTCTCATGGCTGGCTTCCACGGGAACCGAGAACAATCGCTTTGGGATTCTATCTGCCCTCAAATCAGATCAGGGTCTGGGAGCAATGACCTATTTTACAAATAAAACAAGAAAAAATAGACTCTATAAGTAATTTCCATTTTTAATATCTCTGATGAAGGAGAGAATACCTGATGGCTGAACTTAAAAAAATTTGAGGTTTATAGAGAATCTCTATTTGAGTCTAAAAAAATCAAAAAGTTTTTGTGACATTAAAATAAGTAGAATGTAATAAGAGTAATAATAACTTACATAGTTTTTTACGGTTGTCAAAGTATATTAATGCTCTTAATTTCTTTTGATCCTTCCAAAGATCTCTTGAAGCAGGTAAGTTGAACCTTCATTTTACAAAGAAATTGAGAGAAAAGTTTTACCCAAGTGCAATTGATTTTATTAATTTCCCCAACTCTTCGCTTCTAACTATATTCATTCATGTTGACATCTATCTTTGGAGTTCTTCCCACTGAGAAGTGGTGTATATCGTCCTGACCCTTGATTCTGTGTTGGACCATGTAATTTGCTTTGGCCTATAGGATGCTGGCAGACGCGAGTAAAGCAGAGATTGAAATTGCTGTGTGTGTGCCTCATATTTCTGCTTGCTCTCGTGCTCTTCAGACATTGCCATGAGAAGGACAATCCAGGCTGCCCAGCCATTCCAAGGAGGAAGATGAGAAATGCGGAGCAAAGCTTCTCTAGCGTAGGTGCCCCTGCCAACCCCAACCTGGAGCAGAGCCTCCCACTGACCTGCAGATTCACGAGCTGTAATTGTATATGATTGTTGGTTTAAGCCACAAATTTTGGGAAATAGTTTGTTACACAGCAGTAGCTAACTGATATATCAAGATAAACCAGCCAGTAAGTTGGTTTAGAAGCCGGATCTTCAAATATTTAGTTCTACACACTTACAACTATGCTAAGTTGCTTTTCATGCAGAGACACATTTATTTGGTTGTGAAAATACCTCAAGACAAGAAAATACCTCAAGAGGCTTCTTTGGTCAAGGACCATGTCTCACTCATCTTTAATTCTCCAGAGCCTAGTCCAGTACCTTGCACATAGTAGGTACTCAGAATATATTTATGAAATAAAGAAGAGGCAAAAATATTAGGGATGTACCTCTATCCCTTTGGTCTTATTTTACAGTATCTGTTTAATAAAAATAAAGTCAAAAAGGAATATATATTACCTACAGTCAGTGAAGTCAGCTTCTAAAAATAGGTCCCAGCAACTGTAGAAAGAGGGCACGATTATCATTTTCTTTTTCAGACATCTGTCCATATGTGGCATATTTCCTCTCTGAAGAAAGATCAAACCCCATAAAATGCATCATTTATATGCCACTCCCCATTATGAACCAGCATGGAGACCATTAATGAGAAGCAAAGGCTAAAAGAAGAGTTCCACGAGTCGGTACCAGGCAGACTGTGGCAAAAAGGCACAGTCCTTTGGGAATTACGCACACGAAGAAAGAACAAATACCGCGCCTGACCCCCTGCTCGCCCCCACCCTCACCCCAGCCCCGCTCCCCCAGTTGCCTCAACAGCTTGAGCTGGAGATGCGTCAAACCCACATGGAGAGCTTTTGCCTCTGATTTTCTTAATCTCCGAAGTCCAACAGTGCTGATGAAGGGAGCTGTGACATTTGCAATTCTCCATGCACCAGCCCATTCCATTTCTTCCCTGGTGCCGCTTCCATGGTACAGTAAACCTCCAGCTCTGACAATAATTACAGGCGGAATAAAATGAAGGGAGCACTAGGAGCAGAGCGCCGCTGTAATTGCCTTTGCATTATTTGCTAGCAGTTACTTATTCAGTCACAGGGAAAAATTACCCAGTAATTGGTTGACAATGGGGAAGCAATCGCTGAGTCCCACAACTATGATATTTTTGCTTGTTGGGCTTTAGACTTTTTATTCATATTTTGATTAAACAGCTGGAGCATTAAACTGACATATGAATGTATCCTTGGTCAGATTCCGAGGCGTTCCTTTCTAACCCGTTCAAAATGTCGAATTTAAACTAACACATACAGTAGACCTGTAAATACTGTAGTCTATTGACTTTCAAATAAATCCCTCGTCTTTACCCCAGTTCATAAAGAAGGCACGGTGGGTGTAATTGCACAGGCATTTTTTAACAAATCAGTTTTTAGTTGGGTGTTTTCAAAAGAAAAAACGTGAAACCACATGGTGCATTCTTCCTGCATGCAGATTTTTCCTCCAACTTAACTTTCTAAACCCAGGATCTTTATAAACAGATCCTCAGAAAACATTTTCTCTCACTTCCTCCTACAGGTAGAGAAACTGAGGACCCGTGAGGAGACTGAGATGTTCAGAGTCATCCGGCTCTCTGCTCCTTTCAGGACTAGAAACTAAAACTCTGGCTCTTTCTATTCCATCAAAGCTGTCTTCTGCCTCCATATTTGCTTGCAGGAGGACAACTAGAAAAGCGAGATGGCTAAGGTCTATGCTTGCACAAGCATGCGTCTCCACGTGCGTCCACACGCACTACATGGGGGCTACATGTTTCTTGACTGTGGAACATCATTTAGGTGGCGTCTGCTCCACGTTTATGAGCCCAATGAGTAGGCTTCACTGGTACGACCTTTCCTTGGATTATTCCGGGTATCCAAAGGCCCAGCCTGGGGCAACGTGTGCCGCAGCACTTCGGGAAATGTCTCATGATGACACCTGAGTGAGAAGACCTAATTCTTCTGGCCAAAGCTTAGGGCTCTTTTTACTCTAGGTGGTGTAAATGTTATCTTGGGTAAACAAGCAGAGTGTTTAGTTGGTGTCCATGTAGCAGTTGCAGAAGAAGAGGGAAATGGCGCTGATGGCGCATTGTAAAGAATAAGTCCATGTGTTTGTGTGGATATGTGCGTATGTGTTGGGGGCTGGTGACGAAAGATGGAAAAAATTGCGACAAAGTCTTCATTTTGAGATGGAGATTCTCTCTTTAGGAGATGGAAAACAGAAGGTCATACGCATGTGGCCTTGAACCTATTTCGATAAGTAGGTAAGAGAATCTCAAGACCATGACTCCTGGGAATTGGTGATGGGGGGGGCGGTTAAGAAGGGGGATGTTTGGGAACAGAATGGATGTGAAGCCGTGACTAACATGGAGGGCCAGGAGGTAAGCCTGGTGCTTCACATGCCATCTCAGTTCATTCCCATTTTCATTCTCACTCTTCTCTCCATTTCATAGGCAAAGAGACTAGATCAGAGAGGTTAAGTGACTTGCTCAAGATCATCAAGCTGGTAAGAAGGAGAGCCAGTGATCAAAGCCCAGAAACTAAGCTTTGTTTGACCTCAGAAGTCGTTGACCTTTAACTATTTGCAAATAAGTGGAACTTGCCCAATTTTCCAAGTTGATCCACAGAGCAGGATTTAACGTCTATCTTCTGCAGTGCATGTGGGGATTCAACGGTCAATGAAAAGTTTCTGTCCTTGAGGAGCTTAGCCTCTCCCAGCAGAAACCATGAGCCAAGGTGTGGATGGGTCAGTCCAGCGTGGAGCCACTCCTGTGACCACTGTGACTCGGTTTGGGTTCCTCCAGAAGCAGACCCTGAGACAAAGATTCAAATGCAACTAGTTCATTTAGAAGGCGAACCCAAGAAACACGGATGCAGGGTGAGGAGAGAGAGAAAAATATGCAGGAAGCCAACACAGGATGTGTGAAGGTTACTGCCCGGACCTCTGGGGCCCATCCCCGCTGGGCAACTCTAGGAGGCGGTGAAGAACACGCCTCACTGTTGTCTATCCCCAGTGTCCAGGCCACCATGGGATGAGGGCCAATTCTGAGGGCATTAACTATTTGAATTTCCAGCTGACTCCGTGCATGTACCCAGGGTTCACCAGCAGCCAAAAAAAGCCTCACAGAGATTTGCAAGTATTCTCAGTAAGCATCCATCTGTACCTACAGGTGAGCGCCAAGGCAGTGTGAGTGGGGAGCTGACAGCGTCTGCCACAGTGGTGACAGGCAAAGTATGTCCCAGAGCGGGTGGCGTTGCTGAGCAAGACTTCAAAGGTGAAGGAAAGCGCATTCTAGAGCCAGGTGGCCACCTGCATGGGGGTCTAACTCCAGACCATCCTTTTCTAAATGACCCGCCAGGCTCTGTCCCAGAGGCTGAAATTGCCTGAGACGCTAAACTCAATCCCAATGAAATCATCTGCTTATTCTATAAAGCCAATATTCTCGTCCTGGCATTCAAGGTTCTTCACAATCCAGCCTCAGTTTACCTCTTGACAAGTTCTTAGCAGTCCCTCCTGAGCTCTGATATCCGCCCATTATCCGCAACTTGTGCTGCTGTCTGCAGCCTGCCTTGGAGGCCCTGCCAGTTCCTGAGGGTCTCGGCTCCAAGCCCAGCTCCTACACAGTCTTTCCTGACCGGTTTGAGCGGAGGAGGCCTTTCTCTGCTCCTTGCCCCTGTCCTGACACGCTTACACAGCTTCCAATCACTCCAGCCATAAAAGGCACTCTTCCTTCCGTGCCTTCCCAAATCCCCAAACCTCTGCAAACTCTCAGGCTTTGGTTTTTGTTTTCATTTGTTTGCTTTGCTTTTTTTTGAATCTTATATGGGAGCAAAACCTGACCCAAACTGACATGAGGCTATTTATAGTTTTTATCTGATCTAAATATTCATGAATTTCGCGGCATAAATATTCATGTGTTTGGTTATGGAATGCAGTCCCGGATCCTGCTGCCATTTGACACGTGCACCGTATTTCCTCTCTAAAATTTTTATATGTGCACCATATTTCCTTTCTAAAATATGAATAATTCTGAATTATAAAACACATATCTCTGGCTCAAAGGATTCAGATATGGGATTGTGAGCCTGTGATAATAATATGGATGATGATGATAGTACTATAGTCCATTCTAAGTGCTTTACATATTTACTGATTTTAATCCTCACAAGGACCTGACAAGATAAGTTCTATTAATATTCCTATTTTCCTAATGTCCCTTAGGAAACTAAGGTTCAGAGATGTCATGTAACTTGTTCAAGGTGACACAGCTCATAAATGCTAGAACTGGAGTTTGAGTCTAAGGCATCTGGCAGAGTCCAAGCTCTGACTTGCTAACGGCGCCGCTTCTAAGTCTGACGGCCCAGCCTTGGGGTTGTTCCTAGAGCTCAGCCTAGCCCTCTCATCCGGCTTGTCCCTGAATGTGCTCTCGGAGACCCTCTCTGCTTCTAACTCTGAATTCTTTGTGCTGAATTTCAACCACAATCCGGCTCCAGGCCATTGAGTTGATACTGGGTATTCATGTCCCTGGGATGAGACTTTTGGAAGTTTCTCGCAAACCTTAGTGGTCCTCCACTCCTCTCACACCACAGCCTGAGGGAGAACAGCTCGCCTCTTGCAGCCCAGCCCTGCAACTGGCTGCTGAGTGAGCCCCGGGTCTGTAGTCCCATCTCAGACACCTCCCCTCAGCTCCCAGAGCCTCCCCGCCGACCTCTCCCAAGTCTTTCAACCCTTCTAAGATCAGAGACCGTGTAGCTCTGTGTCCTGAGCGTTACCCCAGGACCTCGTGTATAGTGGGGCCGTCCTGGCATGTCGGAGCAGGAATACATACTGAACAAGGAGGCCCAGATCCAGGCTCCTTTGCTGATGTAGACATGGCCTTGGTTTTGAAACTACTTTCCCATTTGGCTCTCCTCTCCCACCCCACAATCTGTAGCAGACACTTAAATGCTGCCACAGCTAGGACTCGAACCCAAAGAATTGGATCCAGAGTCCATGTTCTTAACTATGACGACAAGTGATTTTAACTGCTCGTTCTGCAGCAGTCACTCTGATAAGCAACTTGCTGCCTTGTTACGTGCCTCCATTGATCCTCAAAACAACCCTCCGAGGAGGTACCAGCTCTGTGTCCTTTCACTCTATGAAGAAACTGAGGTGCAGAGGAAGTCACTTGCCCAAGGCTCATAGCTACTGCCCCCGTCAGCTGTTGCCACAATAACTGCGTACAAACCGCTTCAAAACCCAGTGGCGTAAGGCAACAGCCGTTTATTCTCGCTCACATAGCTGTGGGCTGCAGTAAATTTCTTGATCTCTTCTGGGATCCAACAGCCTTGACTCCAAGGAGCAACTGGGTTCCCGTCTGCCCCACATGCCTCTCATCCTCTTTGGACCAGGGGCTAGTCCGGGCATGCTTTTCTCATGGTGATAGCAGAGGCCCAAGAGGGAAAAACTCAATGTCTCAAACCTCTGATCATATCAAAACCACTAACATCCCATTGGCCATTGCAAGTCACATGGCCAAGCCCAATATCAATGGAGCAGCAACTACACCTCAGCCACCATGAGGCCGCGATGGTATTAGCAGGTCCATGCCCCACACTAGCTGGGGAGGGAAGTGTACTCCTTCCATAGACACAAGGGAAATGGGGGCAGAGAGAATATCTCCCAAAGAGTAATCTAACCTACCACACCCACTGAAAGGCAGAGCTAGAAGCCACGCAGGACTTCCAAACTCTGAAACCATTTTTTCTCCAGCACTGTCTTGAGAAGTAACAAGTAGCCAGGGCAGATCTTCTGGTCATACAGGGAACAATGCCTATGCAGTCTGCTGGGGTTTTTGCCCTTGAGTTGGAAGACACATCCTAGAGCGTGTGAGGGATGGTGGGGCAGCCTGAGCAGTGGAGAGCGCAGGCAAGTGTGTGCCCAGCCGTGCTGACATCCTCCCCTCACACACACACCTGAGCCTGCATTGCCGCTTCCCCCTGGGACTCAGAGCTCACACTAAAAGATTAACTTTCTTGTCACTCTCCTTCCAAATGTTTCCCCGCAGCCTTGGATGCAAAGTCCAAAGCGAGCACATTTGAATTCTTTACCTGGAAGACCTATTTCCTCGTGTTTAAAGAGATTGCAAGAAATTCCTAAATTTTGGAGCAGTGTTTTTACTGAGAGAGAAGAACGAACAGAAAAAGCTCCCAGTGGATTAATTTATTTGTATTTTGTTCTAGCCCCTGACATTTGGAAAAGGCTTGAAGATCTTATTAATGTTTGCTATTTTTGATCTGCTTTGTAAGATGGTAGATTAAACCACAGAATCCTGGAAAATAGACTTGGTATTTTCCTTTGCAGAGGTACAAGGTCTGAAACTATTTTCTCAAGGGCTGGGTGGCCAGTCCTCAGCTTGGAGCTACCACTTGTCACCACCCTCACCCTACCAGACATTGCCAATCGATGTCAGCACTGCCACCTGCTAAGCCCAGAAATGGCCCCAAACCCTGTCAACACAGTCCTCCAGACGGCCACCACTACTTGGTCAGAGTGAATGCAACCTGGTTGCCACTTTGCTCTAAAACCGTCCCTTTTATAACATGCCAGTAAAATAACTTTATCAAAATCTTTATAGAGTTCTGATAAAGATACTGCCATATTCTGTTCTAGTTCTCATCATGCCTCTAGACAACTCAAAAATCCTCCGTCTCCAAACTCCCTGGCTTGCCATCAAGGTCCTCCACCATCTGACACCTTCATTCCTTCTAACCCCTGCATCAGTCCTTCTGGTGGGCAAAATTCTAATTGACGCCCAAGACTCCTGTCCCCCTGGTGTATACGCCCTGCATAGTCCCCTCTCCTTGAGTGTGGAAGAAACCTGTGAAAATGATGAGGCTACCAAGCTGGTGCCTTGGAGTTAATCCGAGGAGTTATCCTGGGTGGGCCTGACCTAATTAGATGAACCGTTAAAAAGAGGGACTAGGTCTTTCCAGAAGTCAGAGAGATTCTCCCGCTGGCCTTGAGAAGTAAGCTGCCACATTGTGAGAGGGTTTACAGAGGGCCCACAAGCAAAGAACCTGAGGGTGGCCTCTAGGAGCTGACAGGGGTCCCTGGCCAAGAACTAAGAAGAAAATGGGACCTCAGTCATACCAACAGCAAGGAACGGAGTCCTGCCAACAACCACAAGAGCTTGGAAGAAGAGCCCCAGAGAGGACCACCTTGATTTCAGCTGTGCGAGGCCCTGAGCAGAGAGTCCAATGAGACCGAGCCCAGAAGTCTGACCCACCACGGAAGCGATGAGGTGATAAATGATGGTTATTTTAAGCTGCTAAATTTGCGTTAATTTTTTACACAGCAATAGAAAACTAACACCTGCCTATTTTTAAGCCACGTCCAAGTCCCTGTTAGTACCCATGCCCAGGCGAAGACTTCCATCTCTGCCAACTCTGGGAAGACTGCCATCAGAACCTTTTCTCATACCGGGAGCCCTTTTTCAACTCTGTGCCCAAACCACACCCAAATGCCACCTCCTCCCTGAAGCCTTCTCATAGTAGGCCTAGACAAATGTTTCCTGGTTTTTGGTTTTAATGCTGTAGTTACTGTTCTTGGTTTGGGTCTTGTGTTGTAAAGTTCCCCAGGCACGTGTTTTATGGCTCCTCTTAGACAGCTGGCTCCTTAGGCAGGAGTCCACGCCTGCCTCAACCTTCTAGCCCATTGCAACTCCCTGTACTCAGCATACAAAAGGTGCTTAATAAATGCCTACTATGTGAATGGGTCTTTCCAGTGTTTCTGTGAATTCACAGTATGTATTTGGCTAACTTTGTGTTTGACAAATTTTCTAACCTTATTACCTAATGTTTTGATGATATTAGAAATGTTCACATGACCAAGAACCGGATGGAGACTCCCCCCTGCGTGCCGAAGTCCCATTACGCTCACATCCTCCCTGTTCTTCTATTTAATTCGATTCAGTGCCCCTATGTTGTGCGCCAGCCTTATGCTCAGTCCCTGCCCTCGATGAACTTAGAATCCAACAGGAAAAGGGTCACCAAACATCCTAGTTGGCTTGAGACTAAAGGGTTTCTCAGGATGCAGACCTTTAAGTGCTAAGACTGGGACAATCCCAGGTACACGAGGATGCTTGGTCACCCAAAATGGGGGAGACACATGAGTCAAAAGGCCAGTACCACGGACGTACTTGTGCTTTGGGAACTGTGTTTGGGAACAGGATAACTGCACTTTGGGAACTCAAAGGGAGGAGGATTTATAAGCTGACTCCTGAAGCGTATCTAGGAACCATCTAGAGAATGGAATAATTGGGAGTGTGGCACAGGCTGGTAGTAGTAGTTGCAGAAATTGGAAACAGAACGAGCAAAATCTCAGCAGTGTGGGTCCGGCCCAGTGGTGTAGTGGTTAAGTTTGGGTGCTCTGCTTTGGTGGCCAGGGGTTCATGAGTTTGGATTCCAGGTGTGGACTGACATACTGCTCATCAAGCCATGCTGTGGCGGCATCCCACATACAAAGTAGAGGAAGATTGGCACAGATGTTAGCTCAGGGCCTATTTTCCTCACCAAAAAGAAATACATCTGGTTCATAGTCAATGATTAATATCAGCTGGCCAAGCCAAGCTGTGCTTGATTGTGTGTGTGGGGGGTGGGGGGGGGGGGGTTGGTGTGTGTAAGTGGTAGGAGAGCAGTGAGACAAGGGAGGGAAATTTCAGGCAGAGGGGATAATATATGCAAAAATCAACTTGAGAATACTCAAGTCTCTGCAAACACTTCTGTGTTAGAGTGTGGAGATGAGATGGCGGGTGGCAAGAAATGAGGCTCAGGAGAGCCAGACCAACTCATGGAGGACTGTGAGCTGTGCTGAGGAGCGGGCCTCATCTGGTAGGTGAGGGGACCGCTGACTAGCATTAAACAAAAGAGTGACATGGTGACATGGGTCCATTTGTGTTTTAGATGGATCATTTTGGTCTCTGGGTAAGTGATAGACCTGAGACACCCAAGACATGCAGCAAGGTGACAACGAGGAGACTGTCAAACTTAGCAGGGAGAGGTGACGATGGCCTGAACTAGACAGTGCTTATGGAAGAGAGAGAGAAGGGGACCACGCTGGGAGCCACTGGGACCATAGAATCAGCAGGACTTGCTGATGGATTGGATGGGGCGTGGTGATGAGGGAGGGTGAAGTCAAAGATGATGTCAAGGCCTCCGGGTTGAGCAAGTGAGGCAGCTGTGGTCCCAATTATGTGATGAGGACACAGAAGGAAGTACAGACATGGCAGGCCCGGGGCTTGACAGTCAGTGGGAGGCAGGGGGACAAGATGAGTTCAGTTTTACAGGTTGAATTTGAGAGGCCTATGTGGCCTGTGCTCTAGCAGTTCAAAGATGTAAAGTCTACAAAGGGTCAGCTGAAGTGTCTGACCAGAAGGTCATTGGAGACCCTGCTAAAGCCAATCTCGTGGAGAGGTGGGGAAAGAAGCAAGCTTGCAACTGACTGAGGAGTGAAGGGAGGTGGGGAAGTCTAGCGAGCACAACTCCTAAGAAACCTGGTTGTGAAGGAAGGAGAGAGACAGGGCCCAGCAGGAGGAGGGTTGTGGTCCAGACGCCCTTCAGACCACCTCTGCTATAGCTGTGTCCCCTCTGTGCATGCCTGTGTGCTGTTTTGGCTCCCCTAGGCTGGGAGATCTTGGAATCTGTCGTTCACCTCTGTATGCTAAGCACTTCTTAGCACAGTACTAGCACATAGCAGGTCCTCAGTAAAAGGTCATAATTAAAGATGAGAAATTGTAACCACCTGGAAATTTGCATCAAGGTAACTAGAGAATTAGATTTAGTTTAGAATGAACTGCTAGCCTCTTACTGTCAGTGATATCTTCCTTGCACAGTTTCAGGCCTTTGAAAAACAGGAGGTGAGAGGGACCACTAATTGAAATCAATATCCATTTTCACGAGGCTTCTAATTTACAGTAATGTTTGCAGTTTGATAATTAAGAGTAATTATACTCTTTACTTAGATCCATCATCTACCATAGAAAGTACATATATATCAGCTATCAGTCACTGAAATAAAGGCCAGAGTCATCTAAGAAATAAATTTTCAGTAATGAGAAATTGCAGAAGAGGTATCTGATAAGGGGTGTGATGGAAAACAAAAATGAGGCTCTTTCTAAGTTAAAGTTAAGAATCTAAAAGCATTGGCTCCTTCTTACTTCTTGATGGGATTGGACTGAGAAACATAATCAGCGGCGTGCCTACGTTATGTCACCAAAAAGCGATGTAATCAGGCACATCCTTCACCCCTTCCCCACCCTCATCCTGTCCTCAAATTCAAGCACAGTCTCTATCACCTGGAAACTTGGGCACCTGTTCCTCCACCGTGTGAGTGCTGCTCTTTCAGACAGCGTGTCTGATGACAAGTGTTAAGCATAGGCAGAGCCCTCCCCATCCAAGGAGGAACAGACAGGGGAAGCATCACACATATGACAAACTATCATAGAGCGTTTATTTTGAAGACCCAGAGAAGGAGTAGGCCTCTGAAAATGATTTACTGCAGGAAACAGAAAAGGAAATTAGAAAGCCATTTAGCATTGTTCACAGAATACTAAAGGAGAACATCACCTTTTCAAAGAAGGAGATGAAAACCATAAGGCAGATATAAATCAACAACATATCTCATACAGTGAGAGAGCAAAGAACTGTGAGCAAAGTAAAAATGCAAAAACAAAATTAAAATCGACATTGGAGGCAAGAAAGGGCAAAACTGACAAAAGGAAATTGAATGAATGTCATGAAGAACCAACCTGAGTTCTTCTATCAGGACCAAGAGGTAAAACAATGAGCGAGCGTAGAAGGTGGCATTGCAGGTCCAGCCTAATGGTTACACGTGTTTCTGAGACAGAAACAAGCAAACTTGGAATAAAAGCAATAATCAAAGAATAATTGGAGATAAGTTTTCTGAGCCGAGAAAGATCTGAGTTTGTAGCAACTCATCACGTTTCAGGCAAAACTATAGAGGAGAGGGGCTCAACTTAGCCCTCACACTGGTGGCAAAGAGTTATAAACATCCGTACAGGAAAATCAGATGATCTAAAATAGGACGAAAATCACGTGGCCTCTAAGTTCTTCTGAGAAAACTTGAATGTTAGAGACGATGGAACAAAGTCTATAGAATTTGCAAGTAAAAACTCCAGGACAACACTGCATGTATATTATCAGGCTCTCTTTCGTATACAAAGGTTCCAGGAAGACAGTCCTCAACACGTAAGAACTCTGAAAAGAAATCAACACTTAACAAATATTTATCAAATATCTTTTATATGCCAGGCACGCTTCAAGGCACTGGGTATTCATCAGTGATCCAGACAGATGAAGTTCCTGCAATCACAAGACTTATATTTTAATAATAACAATAAAAATAGACAAATAAACAGATATATGGTATAGTATCAGACAGATAATGCTGTGAAGATAAAGAAAGTGGAGCAAGGTGATAAAGAAGGACAACGGTCACTGTTTTAGATAGGGTGGTCACAGAGGGCCTCTCTGAGAAGGGAAAAAAGAGAATAAATAAAAATGTAAACCAAGGCGAGGGAAGCAGCACCTAAAAGTCCACCAAGGGGGAGCTTGCTCACCGTGCTTGAGGAAGAGTTAATGAGGCCAACCCAGTTTAGTGGCGTTGGAGGGAAAGACATGCAGGAGATGAATTTGGAGAGAGAGTCATGGAGCTGATCATGCGGGGCCTTGACACTAGAATTTCAAAGTCTGGATTTTGTTTGACACACAGTGGAAAACCATTGTATGGATTTTGTCTGGGGGAGGGATGTGAGCTGACTGAAGTATTGAAAGGACCACACGGGTGTCGATGTGGAGGATGGACAAGGAGAGGGAAGGGCCCAGTAGGGTGGAGGGACTGATTAGGAAAGCTGTCGCAGTAGCCCAGGTGACCGAGGATGGTGACTTTGGTTGGGGTGTCAGCTGTGGAGCCACTAGAAAACGACCATATTTGGAATGTATTTTAAAGTGTTCACCGATGGATTGGATGTAGGTGTGCAAGAAAGAAAAGAGTCAAAGATGACACCAAAATGTTTGACTTGAAAAATAGGCAAATGAAAGTACCATTTCTGAGATGGGGACACTGGGAAAGGAGCACAGAAGAAAATAAATGAAGAGTTTCGGTTTCGGACATGTTAAATTTTAGATGGTTACTAGGTACAGGTACTAACTGGTTAGGATGATACTACATGGTGTACATAAATCCTCATGTTTCCGTGGCTTAAAACAAGTTTATTTCTCACTCATGTAACAGACCAGTGCAGGCATTTTTGTTTGATGAGGGACCTTCCATATGGTGACTCAGGGACCCCAGCTCCTTCCATCCTGCGGCTCCACCCTCCTCTAGGGCTTCATTCTGCTGACAGATGATGGCAAAGGGAAAGTGGCGAAAGCACACCGGGAAAGAACTATAATGTGGCCACACCTAGACACAAGGAGGGTAGAGAGTAGGAGAGGGAGTTCCTAGCCAGCTCTAGCTGCTTCCCAGAGACAGCGACACTACGGAAGGAGGCACTTGAATCCTGGGTGGTTAGTCATCTCTGCCCAACATCCAAGTGAAATGTTGGTTTGCTAGAATGCAAGTACCATAGTTAGGGGCAAGATTGGAGTTGGAGATGGAAACTTGGGAGTCCTTAGCATGTAGACGGTATATAAAGCCACGGAGACTGGATTAGATCATTAGGGCAGGGGTCCACAAACTACAGGTCACAGGCTGGCTGTCTTTTTCCAGTAAAGTCATGCTGGAACACAGCCATGCTCACTCCTTCACGAATTGATTATGGCTGCTTTTGCGCTACATGGCACCACTCCCCCAAAGAAAGAGCTGCTAATTGTTGTGTGTTCTTCTAGAGTTTATCTATGACTATCTATCTATCACCGATCATCGATTTCTCTGTCTACCTAGACTCGCACATATACATGCATAAACATGCATAGTG
The DNA here is from genome assembly GCF_021613505.1 of Equus quagga. Lineage (NCBI taxonomy): Eukaryota > Metazoa > Chordata > Mammalia > Perissodactyla > Equidae > Equus > Equus quagga. The sequence continues at coordinate 51,213,625 of NC_060279.1, read as the reverse complement.
ATGGAAAATACTTGCATATGCATTTCCTGGGATGCATATGCATACCTTTTTAGGTTATAAATAGGGGCTCACACCATACATATTGTGTTATAACTTGGCTTTTTTTTTTGCATTCAGTGTAGCTTGAACATCTTTGTCTAACAATGCATATAGGTCCTTCCTCTCTGTCTTTAGTAGCTGCCTACTATCCTGTTGTGTGGATTTGTCATAAAATGGTCCTCTATTAATTGGCAATTAGGTTATTTATTTATTTATTCCTTTTTTTTATTCTTCCAATGCTGTCATGAACATCCTCATACATTATTTTTGAGCACTAATACAAAACCTCCTACAAGATAGAAATCCTAGAAGGTAAATGGTTAAAATAAAAGAGTATATACACTTTTATTTTGATAGTTATTGGCCAATTGTCCTCTGAAAAAGTTGTGCCAATATACATGCTCACCAACAGTATATGAGTGTTTGTTAGTTTTACAACCATTTAAAAATTAAGAAGGATTTGAATATGCTGATGTAGAAATATATTTAAGAATGAGTAGTTACCACATTATGTATATGACTCTGATTCCTTTAGAATATGATCCATAGCATAATCAATAGGCTATATTTATCTAATGTGAATCTCAGTTGATTAATAAGCATTTTATAATACACATTTCAGCAGCACTGCATGGCTCATATGAAATCATATCAATATACTAGCTCACTTTGCCTTTCAACATGACATCCATGAAAAGGTATATTAAATATATCTATCATGTGATAAATGAAATGTTTTCTATTAAAAAATGTCTGCCACACTTCTCCCAGGTTCTGTGGCAATGCAAATTTTGTATTATGGTTCTTAGTACATTTTTTCTTGCAGCTAGATCTTTATTAAAAGAAGTCAAAGGCTGTCCTTTTCATGTTATGAGCAGGCACCATAATTATCTAATGCAACTACTCCAAAAATCAAATTAGTAATTAGCTGGACCAACTGATTGGTATGACTTCCTGGATGCGGCTCTTTAATGTTGAACATTTACTTTGTGCTTGAAGGATTTGTTTGTGTGTTTCCTATGTGTGATGAGAGCTTTTCGATAATTAGCTCCTAAGGGATGTCATATTCCAATAGTGAAGGAATAATTACAGCCTTATGAAAAGTGAAATGACTTCGGCTTCCTTTTGTTGTGGTTTAATTGTATGCAACAAGTCCAGGAGGCGTCTCATTTCAAACTGTGATAGTGAAGATGCAGCTTTCATTAAAAAAAGAAGTGTGAATTTGGTAAAATGGCAAATTGGTATAATTTTGAAAACAAACAAGCGAACCACCTTATTAGAACAAGTCTTGTGTTATTTCATTAGCTTATAATTTTGATTACAAATTAAACTGTGGCAGAGTGAGGAGCTGTAAGGTTATAACTACAAGAGAAGGAACTTGAAAAAGTTCACATCAAAAGGAATCAGCTGAGAGAATGCCGTTGTCATGGACTGTTAATTAGTGCCACCCACAAAAATGAAGAGGAGGGGAATGACAGCCCAGTTCTCATGGATCATATAGTTTGGGGGTGAAGTAAGAATAAAACACACTAGAAAGAATATATATTCTTCAATGCCCTTCCTATTATTTTTGGAAAAACGTTTCAAATCCAACCATATCAAGATATTTTTCACTCCAAGCAAGTTTGAGGTGATACAGGATGCTACTTTATACAATAATGTGTCAGTCAGATATTGCTGCAATAATGCCACATAACAAACCACCCCAAAACCCAGTGTCTTAAAATAACAAGCATTTATTTGTCACCCATGTGTCTGTGGGTTGGCTGCAGCTTGATAGGACTTGGCTGGACTTCAGGCTCATGACTCCAGGATCCAAGGAGTAGGTCGAGCTCAGATCTCCTCCACACATCCTCTTTGGACCAAGGGCCACCCACAACATGTTCTTCTCATGAAGAATAGCAGAAGGACAAGAGCCACACCCAAAGGCACAAAGACACATAAAGTTTCTGCCAGTGTCATATCCACTAAACTTCCGTTCGCCAAAGCAGGTCACACGGCCCAGCCCAAGATCAGTGGGGTGGAGTTGGGAGGTATGCTCTGCACAGAACGCAAGAAGAAGAGGAGGAAATATTGCTAAACAATCATTCAAATTATCACAGTAGCATGTTGAGGTTATTTCCCCCATCAATAGGAATTAAGATCCTCTGACATTTGGAGAGAGAGATATATATACATATACATGTATCCATCTTTGATTGCATCAGGCCACACTCACACACTCACACTGGAAAATATTAGAGAAAAGGAAATATGTTGAGACCACTTTACTTGCAGCAACTGGATGAGACAGGACGCAGTAAAAAGTCGTACTTTTTGTGCAGTGAGGTTTGATCCAACGAAAACATGAAGTCAACAGAGTTAAAGAAGTATTTTCCATCAGTCCATCTCTAGGCCAAATGGCACTATGTGAAAAGTAGACTTCTTCTGCAAATGCTGGAACTTTACCCAAACTTCCATTGTATCCTCTGAGATTGCTTATTCCAACACCAATGAAAGAATCCCCATAATTGTGGCAGCCTTGTTGGAGCCACACGCCTTGGAAATGGTTGAGCTAGGATATGGTTTGGAAGGAGGAGTAAAATTGTAGAGCTGCCTTGGTTGAGTGACGTCACCCATTCCAGAATCACTGATCTGTTTTCCCCTATTTTGCAGCAGATTATGGAGGAATTCCCAGCCACTCTGTGTCCCTCATCAAACGACTGGAGCTGATTAGAGATACCCTCCTCTGCACAGCCCTGTTTTTGTCCATTACGTGGAGGATGATGTCAGAAAGGAAAACCTATTGCATGTGAACCTGATTCTGGAAATTGCAAAGGCCTCTTGAAAATGGTGAAAATGTTGCCTGAAGAAAAATTCACCGTCTCTTGTGTGTAGCAGACCTTGTCCATGCCCCACCCCCATATCTCCTTGGTACTCACCATGCTTTACATTCTGATGACTTCTGACTAAACATCTGCCACCCTCGGCCCAAGAATACTTTCTGGCTGCTGGAGCAGGCACCAGGCAGGCTCAAAGGGCCGGAAAACTTCACATCTCCAGGGAAGCAGCCCTCACCCAGTGAGGCATGGGCATCGATGTTTAAGCGCCCCTCACTGCAGACAATTCTGAAGCACATTCTCCACTCTCTCGCAGGATTTGCCAGCAGGACTGAGCCTGAATGGCCCACAGCAGTAACCCACTTGATAATGCAGGCTTTATTGTCTTCTTTCCATTCCCTGACTCACTTCCCCACTCCCCTACAGGTGCGTCCTGGGATCACCTCCAAAATAAACTATTTGCACTCAAATCGCCGTGTCAGGGACTGTTTAGGAGGAAACCCGACCTAAGACATTGTACACCTGCAAAGCTTGACTTCGCATCTGTTTTTGCTACTTGGCGAATAATGAAGCTCTGTACATTATCCTACCTCGCTGCTCTTTTCAGAAGATTCTGCTGGTGTCAAAACAGTCACCAACAATGCTGACAGGCATCTGGTCGACCGCAGGGAAGCATCTCCATGATATCCGAGCCAGCTCCTGATTCACCACCTTTCCAGGGGGCTTGTCAGAAAATGGAAACAGACTGTGAAGGCTTGCTCCAATGTCCTGAAGCTCCCTAGTTTCCAGGGGCAAGTCTTTACGTGCGGGATTGACGTTTGGGCAGAAGATAAGTGCCCATTCTCAAAATGATTAGGAAGAATTTCTTTATGTCTTGGCATTCTTGGCAGATTTTCTTTTTTAACTAAATGAATGGATAAATCTTTTAATTCAAGGTCCTGCCATCTTTGTTACGGAAGCTGTTGCAAAAATGCTCTGAGCTCTTTCGTCTTCACACTTCTGTTCTGGAGGAAGGGACTGGTGGTGGAGATTTTACGTATTCCCTTGATTTTAAGAGGCAATCTACTGCAAAATATGCCATTGCTTTAACAACAGTTGGAGTGGAAGAGGGGACACTGCCCACATCGAATGCGCTCATCAACTCTAAGAGGGCAAATGTTAACATGGGCGCCTGGGAATGGAGGAATTATGAGGGGGAACCTGGTCAGTGCTAGTGGAATGACTTCACAGATACGCTTGATGGTGGAAAATCCCTGTCAGTCTGGGGGCAGGTGGAAGTTGATGGACACCTGGAAACCATATACAGTGGCTGTTTGAAATTTTCTTATGCTCGGAGAGCCTTAATATTGAAATGCATAACCTTCTGCTGCCAGGGATGGTGTCAAGGAGTCAGGTCCTGACACAGATGACCTCTTCACCTTGACAAAGGAACTGATGTAAAATGCATTCCACTTGAAGTCTTGGGGAATTCTGGTGTTTCTCTGACCAGCCTCACCCCCACTTGGCCGCAGGAGCAAAGGGAGTTCTGACACCGTTTGCCGCTATTCATGTTTGTGTTTCGGCGTTGTCAGCACTTGCTGCTCTCAGAGTGAACGAGAAATGAAATGGGTCAGATGTCAATGATGGCCATGTTAAAGACCAATCCACCAGTTGACCTTTTACCTTCTCAGTCAATCCAAACAAAAGAAACTTCCGGTGGAAATTTACTTTTGAGCAGAATTAAAGTTCACTTTTTGTTTCCTTTGTGTAATCTCTATTTCCTTTCGAGGGAGGGGGGAGTAGCCGTTCATTTTTGTCCAGAAAAAAAAAGAGTGAAAGAAACAAAACTTTTATGAAGGTTGATCTTATATAATAACTATATGAAAGGAATATATGTCCAATACTGTAAATGAGCTATATGCATAGCTTTGCACGGATGCGCATTTTCTTGAGGTTCATGGATTCCTTTAGACTTTTAAATGGTATCGTAGCCTCCAAAATGTTTTTTGTTTTTAATTACTGATTTAGTCAAACTTCTTTGAAAACTGAGGCTTGAAGGAGTTGAAGTGATTTACTCCACTATGAAAATATATTGAAGTATTTTTGAAGTTATTAAAAGAAGTATATTTTTTCTTGAAAATGAACAAGTTCTTGCAGTGTTGACTTTATGAATTATCCTAATGATCCTCACCACCTTACTTATATAGTGAAAAAAACAGAAAGTTCGCTATTTGGTCCAATCATAAACGCTCACTTAGTAAATTAAGCTTCATAAGGTTTTGTAGCACATATCTTCTTGGTTAGTTTTACATAAATCTCAGTTTCAATCTATTCCTTTGAAAACAGTGGATAATCTTGCAGGAATGTTCTCTCCCTCTCTTAGGGATGATCTGTCTTTTCCGTCCACAGTGTCTCTCCTCACCTCCACCCCCACTCCAAAAGTCTTAACATAGTTTCCTCTCCTTCAGGACCTATATAAATATATGTTTCTTTGTGATGCTAAAAACTAATCTTTGTTTTTTCAGGCTTTTAGAGGGATACTTACCTTAATCCTCTTAGGTCTGTGTGCCTCGAAGTGATAGCACTTGGAAAGTTTCAAGTTTCAAGGAGCAGGCTCTCCTAGGACCAGACCGGCTTGATCTTCCCTGGGATTCCTGCCCTGTCACCCTTGTGGAGAGCACTTGACAAAGATTTGTGGTTCCCATTATTTCCCTGTGCTTGGATATCTACCAATGGCGCACGTGACAAAGAGAAAAGAAAAAAAGGAGAGAAGAGGAAGGGAGAGAGGAAGAGAAGAGGGGAGGGGAGGAGAGGAGAGGAGAGGAGGGGAGGGGAGGGAAGGCGAGGAAAAGGATTCAAAGTACAATATTTGATTTCTAATTTCTACTCTTTACATACAGTTATTTTCCTAATTGTGGAGCTGTTTTTTCTTTCTTTTCCTTTTCTCCTTTCTCTTTTATTAAAGATTTTAGAAGCCCACTTATTTCATTAAAATGTTATATTCCCGGGCGGGCCCGTGGCCGAGTGGTTAAGTTGGCGCGCTCTGCTTCGGTGGCCCAGGGTTTCACCAGTTCCGATCCTGGGCGCAGACATGGCACCGCTCGTCAGGCCACGTGGAGGCGGCGTCTGCCGTGCCACAACTAGAAGGACCCGCACCTAAAAATGTACCACTATGTGCTGGCGGGCTTTAGGGAGAAAAAGGAAAAAATTAAATCTTCGAAAACATTATAGTCCCATTGTCAGACTTACGCATTTGATAATAAGCTAGAGCATTTCTAATTGGGCAGTCAAAGCTGTTTATAAATCCCAGATGTTTTCACGTTGCTGGCCAACAAACCAGCTCTCAGCAAGTTGCCTTCAAGAAGGTCCTCACGTACCAGAGCGTTTATCAAGCACCTGGGTCTGCCCCAGGGGTAGTGAGAGGCGCGGTTACTGAGAGAAATTCACAGAGAGCTACTGTCAAGATTTGTTTTGTTTGTTTTAAAGACTCCCTCTGGCTATTATTTTTGATTAAGTGAAACTTATTTAATACTTAATAACTGGTCTACCTTCCTAGGATCTAAACCAATGTCTCTAGAAACATAGTGCATAGGTCTCGACCTACATTCCATTTAGAGGAGCAGTTAGAAATGTGAGTTCTCATGCCCCAGATCTGCTGAATTCGAATTTCTGAGAGTGAAGAGCAGGAATCTGCATTTCTAAAAAACCTCCTCTGGTGATTCTGTTGTAAGTGAAGTTTGAGAACCACGTCTCTTGCTTCCCACCCGTGACTGTTTCAGCTCCTGGGTACCCGCTCTGGATACACTGTTTAGCCGGCTCCCTCTCCCAGATGGCGGTGTCTGAGAGCCGGGAGATGGTGTGAGCATCTGTTGGTTTTGCCTGTTTGGCGTTGATTACCCCCCATTTCTGGTAATAGGTCTCCGATTTTCCTCTGGGGGAACCACCCATCTCCTACTCTTAATTCAGGCGATCAGACAGGGACCCACATCTTCATTCCTCTAGGAGTGGGCATGTGACCCAGTCTGGCCAATCAGCACATTCCATTCCCCTGACCCCACCCTCCCCTTCCCCCCACCCCCTGTGATCGGTTCAGTGGTGGATACACCACTAAGCTAATCCTGTGAGACCCAACCCGGGGTTTTTGTTGGAAAAACTGAGAAAGAGAAACTGTTTTTGCTGGGATTGCTGGCAACAAGAACGATGTCAGCCTGGAACTGGTAGGGAGGAGGCAAGGTCATCTTGCCTCCGTGTGGACAGGTTCTGCTTAAGAGTGTCACCAAGAATAGAGACGAACAGAGAAAGCTAAGGAATGAAACCTGATCTCTTCCATGTTCAACATTGGTTTTGTTTAGACAAAACACTGGGGTTTTTGGTGCAGGGCAGGCCTTAGACGTAGTGGTATTCAATAAAAATAGGTTGGGTAAATGGTCTTGGTTTGACTCCAAGAGTCTCAGACTAAGTCAAGGCCTGGAACGTTCTGTAAAATAGTTCTGAACACACACTGTGTCAAAAACAAGGGTCCTTATGGGGACAGTGGGACAGAATATTTGAATTGAGGTCTCATGGAAAACTCCAGACCACGTTCCTTTTACCCTTAGCCCTGATAACACACTCTCTCCAGACTCTATAGCTTAGGTGTGACCTGTAGCTGGTCCAAATCATTACCACCTCGGATTTCTCAAGTTACAATGGTGCCTACTTGAGTTCATGGAGAAGGAGCCAGCCCTGTCATCATGAACACTGGGAGGATGTTCAATATATGGTTAAGAACAAGGATTTTGAAGTCAGACAGAACTGACTCCAAGTCTTGACTATCAACTGCTATCTACCTAATCTGGAAAAGTTGCTTAGAGGTTTTTGTCTAGTTACAGGGAGAATAATGGCACCCTTGTGTATAGGTAGCTGCAAGAATTAAATAGGATAATGTTTGTAAAGTGCTTAGCACAATGCCTGGCCCATAGTAAGTACCCAATTACCATTAGTTCCTCTCATTATTGATCTTACTTTATCTCTTTGACATTTATGTTCCACTTTTATCATGTGTTGATACATTTCATAAATGTCTCCCCCATCATCCACCCTTCAGCCCAAACTTTTCAGCTTTTTGCAGTAGATGCTTCTGTTAACCAACGATGGTTGGCTTTAGGTCTTTGGGCCTCAACTTACCCATCTGAAAATGGAGCGAGTAGGGGGAGAAAGGGCACTGTTGGTCTAGCTGTTCACTAATTTTTACTACTTCTAATTTTCTTCTACTATCTCTTCTGTGATTCTCTCAGCTCTAAGTACTGGATAACAAACTAACGGGAAGTTCCTAGAAAACCATCACAGTTTTGCATTGCTTAATCACTAATTTTGTCAAAATACTTTTAAATATACTCTTTTTCTCTGCAGGAGGAACTGTAGTTGTGACTCTGTATGTATGAATTTGGCCAAGAATCAGAATGACTTCTACTGAACAGTTTTTAGTTTATAGTTTTACTACAAATGCTTTCAATTGCTAAGAATGTTCCTTTGAAGCTTCCAACCTAGGAGATAAATTGCATTTTTAAAATACCCAAAGATTCCCCCCATTTTTTCCATTGCTTTGATGCATGTAATTCTTTTGACTTCAGCCCAATTCTCATCTTTTGGCAAATGACCAATTCACAGATTCCAAGCAATATTCAGAATGTATTCAGTTAAAACAAATCAGGTCCGACAGTTGTCACAGAAGCATTTAACGAAAATTACTTCAACATTTTAACAATGCTTGACGTTTTCAGGGATGTCTTTGAAGTACAGAGCTCCCAAAATATTTAGTGTTAACAGTTTTAGACAGGTGTTTTGCCAAGGACATGTAAAGATGTGTTGAGTGAAGATTATTATTTTGCAGTGAGCTTAGCCTCTGGAAAAATATTTACGTCTTAATTGGATGGAATTCCACCTGTCATTTTATCAAACACTTTGCTTATGGTCCGTTTTGCTTAGAGTCCAAGAAAAATGAAAGTATTTTAGTTGTGAGAATTAATGTGACACATGTTTGGGCTTTGTGGAATCACTGCATTTGTTTGGTGATAATTATAAGAGAGTGTTTTAGGAACTTGAACTAGGGTTTGCAATTAGAATATACAAAATTGGGTCTGAAAAGAAAGCTTAAGAAAGGAGGAATATGACAGAAAGTGTTGTAAAGTCTTTTTTATAGCAAACCAAAGTTACAGCACTGAAAAATCGCTTAATTAAAACTCAAGTGGAGGGGCTGGCCCCATGGCCGAGTGGTTAAGTTCGTGCGCTCCGCTGCAGGCGGCCCAGTGTTTCGTTGGTTCGAATCCTGGGCGCAGACATGACACTGCTCATCAGACCACGCTGAGGCAGCGTCCCACATGCCACAACTAGAAGGACCCACAACGAAGAATATACAACTATGTACCGGGGGGCTTTGGGGAGAAAAAGGAAAAATAAAATCTTTAAAAAAAAAAAAAACTCAAGTGGAAAAAAGACAATCTAAACATATTCTAGAAGCTTCTATCCATCCTAGCAACTAGTTGTCCTAGTGCCTGGCACACAGTAGGTCCTCGAAAGGAGGACGCTTCCTGCCTTTCTCTCCCTTGCTTTTCCTTTCTTTCACTTCATCATCTTCCCCTCTGCAAGCTTTTTGGTCATTTACAACATAATTTCAACAAGGAATACTGAGGATGGAAAACAGAACTCAGCTGCTTTTGAGTCAACCTTTAGATCAGAGCAAGGAAATCCCCTCCCTTGCTCAGAGAATTTCTTCATGCGAGCGTGGTTGATGAAGTGCTAGAGTGTTGACTCCATTATCGAGAGGAGTGAATTTGGTTGACACCTGGATGGGCCGAGAGATGCTGTGTATGTACCTCCTATATTCTATCTAAGCCCCAACCATGTGTTGAATGAGCGTCAGTTCTTGGCAGCTCTTGGTTAGCGCCATTGTCACCTGAAAGATGGGGCCCTGAAGGGAGAAGTGGGTCATAGTGTGAGGTGTTTGGAGATGGGGGACAAGAGGTGGTTTGTTGGTGGCACTTTCTGAACCTCTCGTTTGGGGTGGTAGTATCCAAAAACGTAGGCACTAAAAGGTCCAACTCAAATCAGAAAGCAAAATCTGGCTTCTGGGAGGGGGCAATCTCAGGAAACAGTGAAGGACAAACCCAAGTAGAGGAAGTGATCCGGAGATTCAGGAGGCCTGATGGCGGACCCCCGGCGCCCCCCACGCTGCCCTCTGCAGCCCCGTCACTCTCAGACAGTCCCCAGATAAGGAAATGGACAAATTGTTATTCACCGGATCTTCTTGGGATGGGAAGACTTTCCTTGTAGTGAAACTACTTGAAGCACTCGTGATAGACATTGAGAGTCTGAAGGGTCCTTGGAGGAGGTGAGGGGCTCTGAATAAGATACAGAGGGATGTTTAGCGTGAGGAGGAGTAGGGGAAGTAGAGCCATGGAGCTGGTGAGAGGCTGTGGGTGATAACGTTTCTGCCCTGCGTATCCTCACCTCTGAGCTAAAAAACTCCCGCAATGCTTGATAAAGGTGCTGGCTGAGCCTCCCGTTTGTGCTAATGTGGGGAAGTAGCAGGTGTGGCCACAGGAACATGGAGGTAGAGAAACAAAGTCAGCCAGGGGGATTCCCAGGCTTCATGGTGTGTTTGCTGCAGATTTTGGAACTAGAGTTCAAGGCCACCTGAATCCAAGGGCCAGCCTCCCAACAGACCATGGCTGACACATAGTTATCACAAGGATTGAGCAGGGGAGCCACTTGTGTGCCCCTTTTTTATTAGGGAGTGAGGTTCTAGATCCTTCTTGACTTGGGTAACATCCTTCTCAATGCCTCTTCTTGTTCCATGGCTCTCATGCTGTAGGCTCCTTTATTGTACCATATTCTTGGATTTTTACATCGTCCCTGGTACTTGTTTTGATCAAGGTAACAACCTGACATTTGTTTTGCCTGGTGCCCCAATCGGACCCTGGTGCACACTGCTAGAATCATTCATAATTGTCCCTTTGGGTCAGATACCCGGGGTTTGTAATCAGTGATTTTTCATTCCCTCAAATTGAAAATATGCATTAGGTAAACCAAAGTTACAACCCATTATGTTAGTTGAATATGTAACATACATGCTGCACACATATCCTGAAACAAACTTTTACTCGATACCCGTAGTTTTCACTTACCAGTATCTCTTTGCCATCGATCTTACTGTAGTATGAGGGAGGGAATTCAGCATCAGGGGGTGGGAGAAAAAAGAGAGGCAGGAATACCACAGCCCACCCTGGCCAGCTCCTTGCTTCTGTTGACCCTGACAGGTGGACACGTTTCAGTAGAAGTCCAGAGGCATTAAACACAGACCTGGTCCAGCCACACAGCCCTTCACCCACACCAGCAGTGAGGGAATGTGTCAGATTATAGTTAAAAGCATGGGCTATGGAGGAAAGCCTGAGTCCTGAATCTTGGCTGTCTCTCTTCCCAGCTGTGGGACCTGGACCTTCGGAGACGCTTAATCTCTCTAAGCTTCATTGTCTTCATGTGTACAACTGGGAAAATAACAGTACTAAGCTTGTAGCACCGCTATTGACACAGCTGAAAAGACATAAAGTATACAAAGTGCTTAGAATATTGTTGGACACTTAAGCACTCAAAAACGGTAGCAGTTATTATTATTGCTGTTGTTATTGTCAATAGGAAGAAGCCAAAGGTAATAGAGCTCATTCTTTAGCCACATATAAAACCTAGATGTAGATACAGTAGGTAAATTGGGACAGGGGACACCATAAACATGGTTATTAAATGGCATGGCATACCGAGTGTCTTACAAATCAGTGCTCCTCGGATCCTTGTTTAACAGAAGGTGAACTTGAAGGACTCTAAAGAACTCTGTCAGGGGAAATATTCACAACGCAGCTCGGCCTGCAGCTCAGCCAGCAGTCGTTAACGCTGGACACTGTCATCTGTTCTTGACAACGTTTAGGAACATTCTGAGGGGGCCGTCATTCTCCCCCTTGTCACCAGCTGGTCTAAGGAGCAGGCATTTCTGACGGTTGGGTTCCTGGTAATTGGTAGCATTTCCTCCTTGTTCTTGCAGGCAGCCAAGCATCCCACACTCTTAAAATGTTAAATAGTGCGACCGTGGGAAGGGGAAGCCCAGGGAGCATCTTGCTGATATTAAGACTTTTTGGGCTTCGTTCAATAGACAAATCGTTTTGCTGGACACGCCATAATGGGCAGTTCCATTCACCTGGAGAGAATGTTTTGGGGGGATAAAGTGCTAAGAGGCTAAGTTCCTTTCTTAAAAAGATGATCTCAAAACTTACAGTGTTAGCCAATCATTGTTTAAATGTTTATGAAGAAACTTGATTGCGAAGTTAGAATTGGAGAGGCCATAGGATGGACTTCCCCAACTGCATCATTTTACCCTGACTCAGATTTTGCATGAAGCATCCTTTCTCTTGGGAACCAAAAGAAATTGGCGTGATCCCATTCCAAGCACAGCGGAGAGCCCATGACCTTCCTAATCCTTCAGGGGCTTCTGGAGGGTAGGGCATGCCTGGTGGGTTATTTTGGGTTTTGCGTGGGTTTTTTTCCATCCCATATGACTCTGGTTTCTGATTGGTTAGTTCCATTCTCTGGATTCCCTCACGGTGCTTCTATGCTACTCATAGCCCCAGATGCTTCAACTCAGCCCTGAGACTTAGACTCCTTGATTTCTGCATTCAAACTCAACAAAAGCCCCTCATGTGCATAGCAGACTTTGCTAAAGTTTGAGAAAAGAGACGGAGGGTGTTTACACCACACGAGAGAAGTCACCTTAAAATGGAACATCAGATACTATTCCTGTGCTCAATAGTATTTGCCACAGGACTTGGGGACTCTCTCTGCTCTTGCTCAGGAGTCAGCTTGCCTCCCAATTCCTTCATTCTGTTTATGCAGAGGAATAGGACACTAGACCAGACTACTTGGACATTACCACTTAAGCTCAGATGAGGCGCCGTCCTCCTCCCAATCGTTGGGATGGAGTGGGGCATTGCATTCTTCCAGGTGTATTTCAAAGAATACAGAAAAGTGAAATCATTTGTGCAGATCAATGCCAGAGCCAGGACCCCAATACGCAGTCAGGTCTACCATAGACGACCTTATTTCTGAGGCCTTTGATTGCCACACGTGTTTCCACAGATGTGTCCTAAGGCACATAGTACCATCAATTCTCAAATAATTCAGTGTTCACACACTCAGCACTGAAACTTGAGTGAACAAAGCTAAGTCGTTCTTGATAAATTGAAGGCACTTTAGAGTCTTGTTCTGCTTCCAAGACATTATTGCAACCTCCAATGACACTAGCCTTCTTTGAGGGCCTACAAAGAATGTGAAGTCACGCTGGGCTCTGCGTGGGAGAGAGAAAAGGATGACGCACAGGTGCTGGTCTCTCTGATCACAGGGAACTTGAACTCAAGGCAGGTGATTCCGCTCCACAAACACGCATTGAGCTCCTGCAGGCTCTGGGGAGATGACGGAGACCAGGCAGGAATGGTCCCTGCCTTCATGGGGCAACAGCATTTTAGCTTTGGGGACCATAGTATCAGAAGCAAAAATTAGCTTGAGGTTTCTGACAAGGTCAAAGATATTTATGTTGGCAAGGAAACAAATGTGCAAGATGGGCACCATCCCAGCGAGCAGAGCAACCACTGTTCTCGAGGGTGAGCAGTGATGTCCCAGGTTCTAACACGACTCCAGCCTGTGTCATCTGCCACCAAGCTCCCTTTGACGCTCTCTGCTGCTTTCAAGTCCTTGGTCTTGCCATTCTTCTTTTGGCCTCAGGCCTTCGTAAACCCGAACCCCTGTGCCTGGACTCTGTGCCGCCTGCTTCAGCCAACCCTTCACTCTGCTCCGCTCCCTTCTCTCTGGCTGATTCCACTCAGTGTTCACATGGAAACTCAAAAATCCCTTCCCCATGATGGCCTTCCCCGGCCATCCCTCTCTCCCATCCTCCACCACCAGCTGTCTCTACCTCCTTTTAACATACTCCCATTGCATCTAACCCTCTCCTTGAATTATAATTATATTTACTGAATAGTATAATTTTAAAAATTCCATCTCTCCTCTCACCCCCCAAAAAATCTCATGTGTTCTTGCTTCTCTTCTGATCCCCGGCACCAAATATAGAGCCTAGCACATGGTTGGTGCCCAGTAAAGAGTTGTCCAAATGAAAGGACAGAGTTTAGGCAAGCTAAGGGGAGGGAGAGATGCTTTCTCAATGATAGATACTCCTAAGAAAACTTGATGGGAATGGCACAGCTGTGCCTTGAAAAAGGGCGCACCAGCTGGTGTTCTTGGTTGAAAGCAGCAGAGATGGGCAGTGGCTAACTTTAGAAGAAAAGGAACTAGTTGGAAACAACGTACTGGGCCAAGAATCCATGGAGAGCTTAAGAACCAGGAGTGAAAATGGGGCCCAAACCAAGGGAGGTCCTGCAGTGGGGAACGCAGCCCAGCTCACCCCAGTTAACAGCCTGGTTGGGACAGTCCTTTCACTTCGCTCTGCTGGACGCTCCCAGGCGGCACTGCTGGTTGTCACCCCTGCTGGCTACCTCAGCATGGTTCCAAGACGTTGTCTACTGCCCCGCATCTTTGATGCTCTCCTGCGAGAATCCAGGTTCAGCTGAGGACATCTGATTGGGCCATGTGGGTTGCTTGCCTGCTTGTCCCAGGAATTGGGAAAGAGATTATCTTGCCCATTAACTTTCGTACTGGGTTGAGTGCCTGCCTCCCACCAACACTCATAGGGTGAGGGACTCTCCCTGTGATGGACTGTTGTGTGCCCCCAAATTCAAACATTGGAGTCCTAACCCCAGTACCTCAGAGTGTGACTGTATTTGGAGATAAGATCTTTAAAGAGGTGACTAAGTTAAAATGAGGTCATTAGGGTGGGATCTAATCCAATATGACTGTGTCCTTATAAGAAGAGGAGATCAGGACATGAACAGAAGCAGAGGGAAGGCCATGTGAAGACACAAGGAGAAGACGGCCATCTCCAAGGAGAGGAGAGAGGCCTCAGGAGAAACCAACCCTGCCGACACTTCCGTCTTAGACTTCCAGGCTCCAGAATGGTAAGAAAATAAATTTCTGTTGTTTAAACCGCCCCGTCTGTGTTCCTTTGTTAAGGCGGCCCAAGCAGACTGACACGTGCAAATGAAGGCATGTGGCAGTGCCGACAGTGGAGGCCGGGACGAAAGCCACTGCGAGGAAAGCTGTTCCAGCAGCATCGACATTCAAGCAAAGACATGGAGGCAGACACGTGGGAAATACGTTCAAGACTGGAATGTAGGAGGGAATAAAGAGCGATAAAGCCAGAAAGGTGAGTTGGCCTCATATGGTCAAGGTCATTGCATTCCAGGTTGAGAAGTCAGGCCTATCCAGCTATTCTGTGGAACCTCAGGAGGCAAAGAGAACCAGTGACTAGAGATTGGATATAAATTTGGAGCATGTGGGAAAGCCCAGCATTTTTTCTTACCTCCTCTTTTCCTGTACGAGCTATTACTTTAAAAGTTGAAAGACATTCTGGAACATAAAAGATGTCTATAAAATGAAGAAAGAAATTGAAAGAAGGTTTCTTTGCTCCAGGGGCTCAGGGTGGAAATTTGGGTTGGCTTGGAACTTTTATGGACGCAAAGGCATTTCAATGCCCATTTATTTGAATGAACTTGGAAGAACTTCTCCAAGATGTGATATATATTTATTGGCTGGGAAGGTATGAAGCTTCTCGACTGGGTCCTTTCAGTGCAACTGATGAAATGACTTTGAGTCTTTTTACCCAGGGAATAAAATTTGGGTGGGTCACTTTCCACAGCTGTGACCTGCAGTGGAGGGGGTGGGTGCCACTGATGGCTCTCTGCAAGGGGGCTTCTCCTCGGCTCCCTACATGGTAGGCTTTTGTGTGCTCAGAGGAGAGGGAGCTCAGAGCACAGGGACAAGGTGTGGCTGATGGGGCCCGATAAACCGCACACAAAAAGCCCACTGTAGTGTTGAAAGGGTCTCCAATGTAGCTCTTTAATTTCCTCGCTTAGAAATGTTTCTCCTCTTTTCATCCCCAGCCTTTATCTTTACTTCTAATCAGAGCAGAGCGGCAGCCTTTCAAATTGAACAAATAGGGTCCTCTGCCCGTGACAAGATGTACCTCATTTTCTCAGCAAGCCTTCAGCAAGGTCACACCTTTTTAATTTATTTTCTGTAAGAAAAATCTAGTTGCTGGATAGAACAAGGGCCAGATCTCGCTAGAGGTCATTTCTCGAGCTAGTCATAAAGTAGAATGGGATTAGAGCCATTTAATATCCTCACCGTCACCTTGTGCCCACCACCAGCACGGAGGCAGGCGATGGGCGCTTGTCCGGGCCACAGAGGCGCTCCTCGTGCCATGATGCTCTGCTCCCTTCTCGTGCTGCGCATCTTTTCCCCTCTAGTTATTTGTATTTCATACGTCCCTGTTACTCTCCAAAACGTACTTATTTAAAAATTTTAATGAAAGAGCACCCATGGGTGTGTGTTAAACATTTTCTGATATGAATAAAGGAATGAACAGAAGATAGTCTGCTTATAATTTATTTGAGCTATTCATGAATGTCCCTTGCCTACCACTCCCACTTTCAAACTTCCCATACATTTTTTTCTGGTCATTTAAAACTTGAGGTGAATGATTTTACTCTGAAATAAAAGTAAAATCTTCATTTGTTCAGTTTTAGTCAGTGAATAATTTACCAAAACACCCAGCAAAAACCCCTTTTTATTCCCCCAATTGTTTTTGTTTGTATTAAATACCTTTATTGTTCTGATTGTAAAATTAGTTATTATGTACATTGGTATGTGTAAATATATAGAAAAATGTCTGGAAGGATATATACTAAGCTTTAATAGTAAACTTTAATAGTAAGCTTTGCCTGGGGAGGCAAATAGAGACGGTAAGGCTAGAGGGACTCCATATATTATCTCATTACTTGAATACCTTACAATAGTAAGGCATTTAGGTTAAAAATGTTAAAGAAAAAGTAAACAAAAATACCTTTCTTTTGGTAGAAAATTAAAAACATGCTAGAAAAGATAGCAAGTAAATAAAAGTCACCAATAAGCTTACCTTCCAGGAAAAATTATTGATGACATTTTGTTGTTATTTCTTTCCACACTTTAATCCTACATATTTCTCTAATCCTCTTTTCCTTCCACTGCATTTTATTGTGAGCATTTCTCTATTAAATATTCTTTTAAAACAGTGTATTCAATGTCTGTACAGTATTCCATTAGATATACATACCTAATGCATTTAGACATTTTAAAATCTGCCTCTTGTTTTCAATTTGTGGCTGTTATTAAAGGAAACGCTGTAATAGCTTCCTTATATCTACATACTTGTGGACATCTCAGATCCTTTTCTTAGGCCGGAGAAAATTTCTGGAAGTGGAGTTACCAGTGCAAAGTAAAGAACATATTCAAAACTATTGATACTTTTTGCCAAATTCAACTCCAGGAAGAGCACGTCCATTTAAATCACCATCAGCAGTATTTCAAAGTGTCTATTATGATTTTTCTTTTTGGCTGACTCTTCGAATTTGATGAAGGAAATAGTAATTAATTGTTTTACTTTGTATTTTTTAATTATTGTTGGTGTTAACCATTCGTCGTCAGTTTCCTGGTTGCTGGTATTTCCTCTCTGTGAATCTGCTGTGACTCAGTAACCATTTATTTACTAGCGTTTTCATTTTTGCTTACTGATTTGTAAACAGTCCTTAGAGTTTAAAGGTAGTAACTCTTTGTATATAAGATCGTTTGCATTCTACCTAATTTAAAATCTACCATTTGATTTTAATTATTTTTAAAATGTCATTATGTTTTTTACATGTTTATGTATTCGTGCCTACCACTCATGTCCTTTGTGGTATTTTTATTTGCTTTTAGGCAAATTTTCTAAGTTAATTAGGCAAAGTTTCTAAGTCATTTCCATCCAAAAAAAATTATTTAATATTCACTCGGATACTTATACTTTCATTTTTTACCTAACTCTGTATTGATTTAAAATTTGTTTTTTATGTAGCATAAGATATGAATCAAATTTTACATTTCTAAATGGTTAACTAATTTTTCTAAAACTGCCGATTACGTTCATTTTCTCAAGAATTTGAAATTCTAAAAGTCTATGTCCTGTTCCATTGATTTCTTTGTCTATTCTTGTGTCAGTAACATGCAGTTTAATAACTGTAGTTTTATAATATATCTTCATATTCATTAGCTTATTACTCATTCTTCTTCTTTTTTTACGTCTTCAATAGTCTTGCCCATTTAATTTGCAGATGAATCTTAAAATTTGCGTCATTTAGTATTGACCAATAAACATTTCATATGTAATCAATAAACATTTTTGATTGTACGAATGAATAGTTAATTTGATTGGAATTGAATTAAAGCTATACTTGGGAAGTATTGGCATCTGTGTGATATTAACTTTTCCATCCATGGACATGGTATGTCACTTCAGTTGTTTAAAAAACATTTTGTCCCTCAATAATGTTTATGAGTTTTTTTCCACATAGACCTCAAATATTGTGTGGCGCTGGTGGAGAAGGAGAGAAGTAGGTGGATTTGAGAGGTAGACAAGATACATAATTTACAGGCAGATTAGTCACGGGAGGTGGGGAACAAGGATTGACTCCAGGCTCTTGGCTTGGATAACAGGAGAACTGATTGTACCATTCACTAAGATAGAGAACATTAGAGGAGAAGAAGGTTTTGGGGGAAAAGATCCATAGTTTGGTTTTACGCATATGCCTGTTAAGATGATTTTGTGACACCCAAGTAGACACATGCAAGTTAGCAGTTGAATATGCAGGTTTGAAGCTCTGAGGAAAGGGCTGAGCAAGAAATTCACATGTACGAGCCATCTGCGAATAGGTGGTAATTAAAGCTAGACATTGCCTGGAGAGCAAGCATGGAGTGATAGGAGAAATACGCACAGGACTGAGCCTTAACGGCTGGGAAGAAGATGTTGAGTCTGCAATGGAGATAGAGGGGGCCCAGACTGAGTGTTAAGTCACCAAAGACAAGGCAAGAAAGTGTCTCAGTCACATCCACAGCCAACTGCTTTTTGACAAAGAAGCCAAAACCGTTCGATGGGGGAAAGAATAGTCTTTTCAACAAATGATGCTGGGACAATTGGATATGTACCTACAAAAGAATGGAACTGAATCCTTACTTTATACCATATAGGAAGATTAACTTAAAATGGATCAACAACCTAAACATAAGAGCTAAAACCGTAGAAGTCGTAGAAGAAAGCATAGCGCTAAATCTTCATAAACTTGCATCTAGCAGCAGATTCTTAAATATGTTACCAAAAACACAGACGATGAAAGAAAAAATAGATAAATTATACTTCACGTCAAAGTCAAAAACTCTTGGGCATCAAAGGACATTAATCAAGAAAGTGAAAAGACAACCAACAGAATGGGAGAAAATGTTTACAGATCATGTATCTGATAAGGATCTAGTATCTACAATATATAAAGAACTCTTACAACAACAAAAAGACATGTGACTCAATTAAAAAATGAGCAAAGGCCTTGATAGACGTTTCTCCAGAGAAGATATACAAACGGCCAATAAGCACATGAAAAAATGCTCAACACGGCTAGTACTTAGGGAAATAACTAATTAGTCATTAGGGAAATGGAAATCAAAACCACAATGAAGTTCAACTTCACACCCACTGGGATGGCTCTAGTAAAAAGCGAAAATGAAAACCCAGAAAACAGCAAGTGTTGGTGAGAATATGGAGAAACTGAAACTCCTTTGCATTACTGGTAAGAATGTAAAAAGGTTCCGTCCTTATGGAAACAGTTTGGTAGTCCCTTGAAAAGTTAAACATAGAATTATCACATAAACCCACAATTCCACTTTAAGGTATATACTGAAAAGAGTTGAAAAATAAGTATTTAAGTAAGGATATGTACACACATGTTCTTAGCAGCACTATTCACAGTAGCCAAAAGATGAAAATAGCTCAAATGTCCACCAATGGATGAACAGATAAGCAAAATGTGGTACATACACGTTGTATATACACCTGTACAAATAATGGAATATTTTCAGCCTTAAAAAGGAAAGAAGTAGCATCACGTGCTACAACGTGGATGAACCTCCAAAGCATAATGCTAAGGGAAAGAAGCCAGACCCAAAAGGTTACAGATCCTAGACTCCACTTATATGAAATATCCAGAATAAAGGAATCCACAGATACAGAGCATGAATTGGTGGTTGCTAGGGGCTGGGCAGAGTGGGAAATGGGGAGAAACTGCTTAATGAGTACGAGGTTTGACTTTGGAGCGCTGGAAGTGTTCGAGAGCAAGATAGAGGTGGGAGTTGTACAACATTTGAATGTACTAAATGCCACTGAATCACTTAAAAATAGTTAAGTTTATGTTATGCAAATGTCACCTCAATAAATTATTTTTGAAAAAAAAGAAGGAAGAGAGAAAGTGTGTCAAGAGGGAGGATGTGGCCCTCAGTGTCAAACATCCCTGGAAGGTCAAAAGAGATGAGCACTGGAAGAAGTTCACTACGTGTAGTAACATGGATCATTGGTGACCTCAGCCCAAGTTACTTTGGTGGCATGATGGACGCAGAGGTCAGTTGGGAGTGTGTTAATGAGATACTTGGGGGTGAAGAAGTGAAGACTTGAAGTCCAGACAGCTCTTTTGGTAATATTGACCATGAAAGGGAGGCGAGAGAGGAAGATGGAAAGCAATGTGGCACGGAGGAAGGGTCCTTAAAGTGGACGAGACTCAAGTATGTTTAAGCTGTCAGGAAGGATAGCTATGTCTGCTGGGGGTGTAAGAGAGAGGATGAGGGCTTGAGAGCAGGCGTTTGCTGGGAAGACGTGGAGGTGGAAGTCGCATCCGCAGCCTGAGGACAGAGTTGGGCTTAGCTGAGGAGAGACAGTCCTCCTCCTGGAGAGGATGAACCATTTGCCCGTGAATTCTGCAGTGATTTTCCCAAACAAGGGAGAGGGTCTTTTATGAGACGTGGTTACGGGTTGTTTACAGTGTCATATGATGATTAGGGTAACGGCTTGGGAGTGAGACCAATCTGAGCAGGGTCCCAGCAGGGTCCTCTGATTAATGGCTGCATGACTGAGAGAACTGCCACCCACTTTGAATTTCAGTTTTATGTCACCTATAGATGGAGATCACTTCTATCTCACAGACTGGATGGGGGTTAAACGCGACCATACGGCTGTTAGGTGAGTACATAGCCATCTCTGCCACTAGACTGTAGACTCCTCAAGGGCAGTGAATATGTCTTCCTCACCCAGCACAGAGCCCAGCACGTAGTACATGCTCAGCGAGTATGGTTCATGAAAAATACTGGTGTGACATCTATTTATGTCTACAGATATCAGTGTCATTTTAAGAAACTACACACAGGGGCCGGCCCCATGGCCAAGTGGCTAAGTTCACATGCTTCGCTTTGGCAGCCCAGGGTCTTGCGGGTTCAGATCCCGGACGCGGACCTAGCAGCGCTCATCAAGCCATGCCGAGGCTGCTGAGGCGGCGTCCCACACAGCACAGCAGAAGGACCTACAATTAGAATGAAAACAGAAGAAGACTGGCAACAGATGTTAGCTCAGGTGACAATCTTTCAAAAAAGAAACTACACGCAAATCGCTGACAACTCCTCAAATTCTGAAAAAATAATGGGAGGTTTATGTGGCAGTTAAGTTTTAGTCGCAAGTTATAGAAATGGACACCAGCTAATTTAAATGAAAGAGTGCCTTGCTATAGGAAAACTCAGGAATTTAGTAAAAGTGAAGATCTGGGAATGGACAGGAACCAGGCACCTGAATTGCCCTGGGGAAACCAAAAATGTCTGTTGGCTATTGGTTTGTTGATTTCTTCTCCCTCCCTTATCCCACCCACTTCCAATCTCTCTCTTTCTTTCTCTCTCTCTCTCTCTCTCACACACACACATTTTATGTCTTTTTGCTCCAGTCTCTTCTACTTCTGCATTCTGGACTTCTCTGTCTCTCATTCTGAGTGGTGAAGCATGACCTACAACCGCTCCCAAGTTTACACAAGTCCAGCTTCTGCCAATCTTGGTTCCATTTCCAAAATCCTAGGGAAGGGCTTTGATTGGCCTGCATGGAATCAGCCGCTCCAGCTTGGACCAATCGTCTGTTACATTTTACTAAGACTACGGTATCCACCTAACAATGTGGATGGAGAGGGTGGGAGAGGAGCCGTTCCCAGAAATATGTGTGAAAGGTGGCTGCTAGACGAATAAGCTTAGTTTCCCCTGAAAAGGCACAGTCCAAAACTTCCGAATTTAGAAGAAAGTGGCTAATTTTCAAATCTTCTAACCACTTCAAGTAACAACTAGTACAATTTGATTCAAGCTCCCTTTGCTCAGGCCCACAACCTGAGAAACTGAGACACTTCAGAGTCCTCACTGATAATTGCAGGATGCTGCCGTTCTCAACACAAGTGCAAGTCTGTGTGATGACTCTTACTGTTGAAACTCAGATGGACTTGAACTCCAATGGTAAGCCCATTGCAGCAGGACGGCCTTCAAACAAGATGGTATAATAGTCAGGCATTGGAGTAGAAAATGCTTCATAATCAAGTGACAATGTGTTCCTTGAATCATGGCCCACATAGAGGTGGTTCCCAGGATGACCACTGAGTGTTCAACGAGAGTAAAGCAGGTGTCCTCATGTTGCCCAACAGTTGGAGTTAGTCATGGCATTCAACGACTGGTTAGCAACTGAGACCCCCGGGTAACAATAACTTGGACCAGACAGGGGTTCACTTTTCTCTCATAAGATAAGGTCCTGAGGAAGGCAGCCCAGTGATGATGCGGAAGCAATGCTCCAAGCCCAGGTTCCTCTACCCATCTCTTCCGCCATCTCTGACAGACTGGGTCCATCCTCAAGGCTGTGTCAGAATCACAGGATGGCTCCCGCAGCGCCAACTATCGTATCTATGTGTTAGGAAAGAAGTAGGAGAAGGGATAAGGCAAAAGGGCCCCACCCGCAGAGTCAGCAGATTTTTGAGAAGTTTCTCAGAAACTCCACCCAACAATGTTCGCTTACTTCTTGTTTCTCGAACTTAGTCATGGGACCAATCTCATCTGCAAGGGAGGCTTGGAAATGGGGTTATGGGTTTTTTTTAATAACACAGAGCATTGTATTTATGCTTATGATTTTAAATTTGCTTGGTTCTGGGTAGACTGAAGAATAAAGGAGAGTCATAGGTAAAAAGAATCATTGACGATATGTCCTCCTTTATTTGTCTTCTTTCCTAGTGCCTTGCATGTACCCTCTACACAGTAGTTCTTTTTGGTTTGGAATTATTTTATTGAGGTCACATTGGCTTATAACATTGTGTAAATTTCAGGTGTACCTTATCATATCTCAGCTTCTGTATACACTGCTTCATGTTCACCACCAATAGTCTAGTTTTTATCTGTCGCCATACATATGTGCCCCTTGACCCCTCTCGCCCTCCCCATCCCATCCTCTCTGGTAACCACCAATCTGTTCTCTGTATCTATGTATTTGTTTGTTTATCTTCCACATGTGAGTGAGATCATACGGTATTTGTCTTTCTCTGACTTATTTCAGTTAGCATAATACCCTCAATGTCTATCCGTATTGTCACAAATGGCACAATTTTGTCTTTTTGATGGCTGAGCAGTATTCCATCGTGCATATATACCACATCTTCTTTATTCCTTCATCCATTGATGAGCACTTGGGTTGCTTCCACATCTTGGCTACTGTGGATAATGCTGCAATGAACATGGGGGTGCATAATTCTCTTTGAATGATTGACTTCATGTTCTTTGGATAAATACCCAGTAGTGGAACAGCTAGATTGTATGGTATTTCTATTTTTAATCTTTTGAGGAATTTCCATACTGTTTTCCATAGTGGCTGCACCAGTTTGCACTCCCACCAGCAGTGGATGAGGGTTCCCCTTTCTCCGCATCTTCTCCAACACTTGTTCATTCTTGCCTTGTTAATTGTAGACAGGAAATGGAGTTTTTGATTATCTGCCATGCTAGCTTTTCCCCCAAATTTTCTATGGAAAAAAAGAAAGTGGGGATAATGAGTGGGTAACCAGCAGTTTGTCTTACCCACTTTGCTTTCTTTGAGGTCCCTCAGTCTCCACACTTGCATTAACGATTCTCCCACAGCTACACACTACTCTGTTCCCTGCATTGAGAATTATCCATTTTTGTGGTTTCATTTGTTTATTCTTCTGACGAATGTTTATTGAGCACCAACTGTGTTCCAGCACCTGGAGAGATGGCACTGAACAAAACAAATCAAAAATCCCTGCTCTCATGCAGCTTCATTTTAGTAAGGAAGAGACAAGAGACAAGAAAGTATAAGTAAAATAAAGAACATGCTCGATGGTCGCAAGTGCTAAGGCAAAATAAAGAAAGCGGTGCAGCAGGATGTGAATAAAGCGTCGGAGTGGCAGTGGTTGAAAGTTTAGATAAGAGGGCCAAAGAAGGTCTCACTGGGAAGGTGATTTTTGGACTAAAGGCCTAAGGGAGTGAGGGAAGCTTCAGGAAGAGCATTCCAGGGAGAGGAACTGCATGTGCAAAGGCCCTGTGGTAAGTGTGTCTGTGGTGTGTCTGTAGAACAGCGAGGAGGCCAGTGTGCTTAATGCATAGCTGCGGGGAGAGCAGGCAGCCAGTCACACAGTCCTCAGAGACCACACGAGGGACGTCAGCTTTCATTACTTAGCCTTGTCTCTCTAGTTGGAATTTCTATAAACTGATAAAGCTTTATAATTGTTCTATTTCATTATTTGTTTAATGAGATATCAGGTTTGTGGGCTGATGGCCGGCATCGGTTGAATATTCCTGCTTCCATCTCATCAGCATTAACAGCATTAGATTCGTGCCTTCAACTCTTCTCCCCAGTTACACACACCCACCCACACACTCCACATTTACAAATACTTTTCATTTTTGCTGTTTTAACAAAGTAGCGTTGTTACTCACCAGCTGGCTGTGCTGGTGCATGTTTTTAAGTTCTCAATTCTTCGTAGAGAGGAAGCGATATGGCCTGACGTGGTTGAGGTGAGTGGGTGAGACGACGATGCTGTGATAGGAACAGATTAAATACGGTGATCCTTGCACAAAGGGATTCCTACCAACAGGTCTAAAGATGGAACCACCCAGAGGCAGATGGAGTTCCTTAAAGCAGTTAGAGAAGGAAGGCAAAGCACCAGCAGAACACCAACCTGGACTAAACCTCACAAATAGGAAGGAAATTTCATTAGGAAGTTTGTTTTCATTTTTTTCTCTCTCCAAATCCCAGCCCCAAACTTTATGTCTCCGATGAGCAGGGAGCAAGTGTAATTAACTGAGTAGAGCCATAAAAGGAGAATTCTGGGATGCGGAAAGCATTTCAATATGATTCACGGGTTCGGAGAGATTGCAAACACATGATGGATGCTCAGAAGAGGCCATCGGAGAGAGTGTGCTGCGAGCAGGGATTGAAACGTGCCCCCGAATCTTGGCAGTTCAAATAATTAAAAGACTAAACATTTTATAAAGATGGGGCAAGTCAAGTTTCGCCAGCACCACACTCTGCCAGAGTGATTAAACACAAACCAAAAATGCATGCGTGTTTTCTCCTGCAAAGCAAGAAGCCTGCCTCTTCCTTCTGGAAGTCGGGGCTGACCTGACTGCCAAGTAGACTGCTCGTGGCAGGAAGCCCAAGGCAAGTGGTGACCGGGTCCCTGGCTACACGGGGGATGGAAACACGGTGGATGGACCAGGATGTGAGCTGGTGCTCTAAAAGAAAAACACCCCAACCCTTCCTGTCACTCACCCTGCCGCACCCCTGGGATATCAGGAGGGCCATGCCCACAATGTGAATGTTGAAACCCTAAGGCTTGTTGAAGAAAAAGTAGAGAATATCTTCATGATCTTGGAGTTGGCCAGATTTAATAGGGCACAAAAAGAACCAAACATAAGAGAGAAGATTTGATAAATTGAGCTTGAATCAAAATGAAAACCTCTTCTCATTGAGGAAAACTGTTGTGAAAATTAAGAAGCTAACCACAGACTGGGAGAAAATATTTACAAAATACATATTCATGTCCACAATATAGAAAGAACTCCTAAGAATCAATAACAAAAAAATACAAGCAATCCAATTTTAAAATGGGCAAAATGAAACAAAAAATGGCCAAAAGACTTGGCTAGAACTTCATAAGATATATGAATGACCAATAAAAATATGAAAAGGTGCTCAACGTTATTATTCATCAAGGAAACACAAATTAAAACCACAATGGGATACAGCTCACACTCAGCAGAATGGCTCCACTTAACAAGCATTGGAGAGCTGTCACTGCAGGCATCCTCATCTTCCATCTACAGCTGGGGGCCCCTTTTGGCTGTTGTCCCCCTGAATGTCTCCAGTGACTCTTTCCTTTGCTCCATGCCCTTAGCTTCTGACTTAGGACAGTCTCTCCCAAACTCTTCCTTCCACTCTTGCAACAGCTTCCTCACCCATCCCCCTGACTCCAGTCCTTCGCCCACCACTCTTCTTCACTGTTACCCAGCTGGCCAAATCCCTCTCTGTTCCAGGTTCTCAGGGGGCTCCCCAGCCTACAGGGACAGCACACCCTCCCTGAGCATCCTTGACCCCCAAAGCCTCCAGCTTCCAGTCTCACCTCAGGAATCCGTTCTGTTCCAGCCATGACAAGCTGCCTCTACAGACCCCCAACCATGCTGGCTCTGCATTCATGCGTTTGTTGGTTTGTTTTTCTTGGAGCTCCTCCAAGGCCATCCCCATCGCTCTCAGGATAAACAGCAAACTCCTTACAGTAGTCTCCAAGGCCCTGCATGGCCCCCCTCTCCAGGTGGGTGCACACTCTGTCACTCCCTTCACTCCAGCCATGGGAGGGGCTATGCTCCCTCCTGCCACAGGGACTTTGCATATGCTATTTATTCCCTTTGCCTGAAATACTGTACTCCTTTCTTCATCTAATAATGAATCCTACTCAGGCGTCTGATCTCGGCTCAGTTTTCCCCCTTCCTCACCTGGATTGGTTCAGATTCCCGTTATTATCCTCATAGCTCCGTGGACCTCTCTTTTGCAGAGTTTGTCATGGCTGTAATTTTCCATTTGCCTATTTGATAAACCTCCCCCCGCACACACACTGTCTCTCTCACCACACTGTAGGCAGGGCCGGCGTCTGTTTTCTTCCCATGACACCCAGTGCTTATGACAGTGCCTGGCTCCCCGTAGACACTCAGTGAGCATCTGTGCAGGGCTAGGATGGCTTGGTGACATGCTCAGGCTCTGGAGCCAGCCCGCCTGGACCCCAATCCTGGCTCTGCCACTTTCTAGCCGAGTCTGCAAGTTACATAAGTGCTTGGTGCAGAGCCAGGACTAGAGCGAGGGAAGGTGCCTAGGGGGTGGAATGTAAGGAGACACTCACTCCAGGGCCTCCCCATGTCCCGGCCTCGTCTCTCATCTGGGATAATAGCTGTGCCTGCGTCATAACTTGTGAAGATGAAGTGATTTCATGGATGCGGAGCTCTTGGACCAGTTCCTGGCCCAGAGTGAATGCTGCGTGTGAGCACAGGTCTTCATCACTTGTCAAGTGGCTCAAGGCCTAGTTCAGGCCTTTTCTGCCACCACTTCCTCCCTCCCAAGTCAGGCCCAGCCTCCCTCCCCGGGACCCCCACTGCCGCTGTCCTCTTCTGAAAAATGGCGCTGGTGATAGCAGCTGGTTGTGTACTTCTCATAGCAGTTGACACATCTGCCACTTTCTCTACTAGACAGAAGCACTTTGAGCACATCTGAATCTGGGTACCTCCTGTCCTAGCCCAGGTCCCAGGGCAGAGCACGTATTTCCCAAAAGCCGGTGGGAGGAGTATCTACTCGCTTCCCTTGCTCAAGGCCGGGTTCAGGAGACCCTCCTGAATCCTGGAGCGTGGGTAACTCCGACTCCCATTTAAGCTTCAGGATTTGAGACTGGTGGCAGGGGGAGGGGGCGGGAGGGGCAAGTTAGAGCAGCATCGGTACCTGGGCTCAGAAAACCCCAATTTGCTGGCAAAATGAGACTGCAGCCCACAGAAGAGCAGAAACCTCAGAGAAGTACACACCCCCAGAAGCAAACTTTTTAAAATTATTGTACTGCTGAGAAGTGTATACACACAGTGGTCAGTAAGCCCACGTAGACAGGCAACTTTTTTTTTTGGTAGCATGAAGTATCTAAGAAACACTGCACAGGTTCATTCCCTTCTGCTTAGTAAATAAGCCTCTTTCCTTTCTTCTTTTCCTGCTTGTCACTCCTGGCCTGTCTCCGGTTCCATACCATCCACACCTGCACATCGGGCAGACTGAGGGATCCCGGATCCCCATTCCCTCTGCCGGTCCTGAGGAGGCCCAGGATCGTCCCATCCTCCCGGGAGCCCGGTACCCTCACTCTCACATTCCGTCTTGCCCAGCCCCGGCCAGACTTCTCACAGACCCATGAGGCTGGTCACGCGGGGCCGCCGTCAGGGGAGCAGACTTGCCGGCCGCGGGGCTTGCCCAGTCTCGTGCCTGAGTGGCCCGTCATCCTTCGCACTGAAGCACAGAGCATGTCTTTGTTGGGCAGAGGATGAGCTCATCAGAAGACCCACCTCCGGCTGGTGGCATGGTGACTCACGGCCAAAGGCTGCTTACTTCAAGCCTTGTGGGAAAGCGTGGAACTGAAATAGTCTTAACACAGTTGGATGCTAGTTTTTCTCCCATATCCGCTCCTCCACCCCTTTTCTCTCCCACAGGAGAAGCTGAGCGCAAGAACCATCCCAAAGCAGTTCTTCCTGCATAGACGAAAGGGGCTGTGCGGAAGGCCTCCAGTTCCATAAGCTAATCCGGGCAGGTGCGACGTGCGGTGTCCTGCCTCAGCTGGAAACCCTCACTGCCCTGACCTCGTCATCTGCATCGTTCCTTCTGGCACCGGCAAGGGCAGGCTGTCAGGCAATCCAGAATATCGTCAGTCACTTGGAAATGAGTAAAGAACAGTCTAGAATGACAAAGTGGTCCATCGGTTTACTGCAGAGTGGATCATTTCCAGTTAAGCTACAAAGCTTCTGCTGCAATTATGATTTTATTCTAATCAATACTCACAAAGCCTGGAAATAGAGACGGAGAGCCCGTAAGCCAACACTCAGCACGCCACACAGAGCACCTTCCAATAAGTATGCAGAGCGTCTCGGCTGCGGAATCTATCGCCCGCGTGAAGTCAGCATCAATCTGCGAGGACTGGCCAGCGCCGGCCACAGCGGAATGGCAGTTTGTCAGCGTGCCAGCAACGGGAACCGAATGCAACAGCGCCTCGTATTCGGCTGGTGTAGCTTTTCAGAACACCGATACAGGAAATTACTAACTCCGGTTAACTCTTTGGAATTAAAATTACCTGCGTGTTTTCCTTAATGAACCACAAGCGATTTGGGGAAACCTCCTCACCACCTTTCCCCAGCCCTACCTCCAATCCCAGGTTCCTCTATTCCCAGCTCTCTCTCCAAAGGCCAGCCTACTTTGATGGATATCTTTTGTTCCTTCCATCCCATCACCCCTCTGACAGCCATCTCGATTTTCCTCCGGAGTAAATGCCCCTCCCACACTCTCAGCCAATGTAGTTTGAGTGGTGTTGACTCTACCCCCAGCCAATCAGATAATCACATTTTTCTGGTCACAGTGATTGGTTCAGAGAAGGCATATTACCTAATTTGGGCTAGTGACCGTCAGGCCTGGGAGTTTGTTTAAGCTGCTTGCGGAAGAGAAGCTTGCTCTTTCTGCTGAACTTGGAGCTGTGAAGAGTGAACCTGGAGCTGCTAGGGAACCGTCACATGGAGAAAACCTGCCTGAGAGTGAAGTCAACACAGAGGGAAGCAGATTCAAGAGGTGGTGAGAAACTGAGTCCTGATGACATTGTTTGAGCCACTGGATCAAGCCATGCCTGAAGGCAGTCTCTTAATTTTTAAATTATAGGAGCACATTTAAAAATTATTATTTTTTGTTAAGGAATCTGAGTTGCGTTTTCAGTCACTCACAAGTAAAGCCTCCTAACTGATGTGCCCTAAATCCCAGGCACATGCACACTCTGTTCTTTCTAGTGTCCATGATAGACAGATGAATGAATCTAAATGGCTCTATAAGTCAAAATAAGTGATTAATTTCAAAGGAGCAGGGGATGTTGGTGCGGACAAAGGGCACTGGACCTGTTATCAGCATCCCAGTTAGTGTCTCTGCCCTGTGGGCTTCCCCTTGCCTCATTCCTTGCCTGCTTCATGTATTGGTCATGCCTCACGCTTCCTCACCATACCTGGATCTCCGTCCTCTCTGGGTTCCAGCACGTGGGCACTACCTGGCACAGAGGAGATGCTTGATGTGCGACTTTGGGGAAAGCACGTGGCTGCCTGGGCCTCGGCCTCCGCATCTGTGAAATGGGCCTCCAGTGCAGGTGTTCACCAAGGCTCTATGTTCTGCAGGGGACATGACACACGGGGAGCCCTCATGCAACCGGAGAAGAAACCAACATTGCAAAGCAAGTAAAAGGACCTGTTTATGCAGCTTCGATGGCGCTAAAATGCAGACTGATATTCTGATCCCGCTCCAGGACTATGTCCGCATCCGGGATTTTCCGTGAGGAAGGGAGACTTGCCCTTGGCAACACTCCATCGAGTTCCTTCTAGAAAGGACACCTCTCCTCGTCTCGCTTTTCTATTGCATGTGTCTGTGAGTTTGGGTTATTTCTGCGAGGATGGTGATGGGGGTAGGGAGGCTCACTTTGACTTGCTGGGTGTCCTTGAAATGTCTCAGCTCCCTCAGCCGCAAGGCAGCCCAAACACTCCTGCATCGTGTGTGCACATCTCTGGAGCGAAATGAGCGTCTGAGTCCCGTGTTAGGGTTACGATCGTCGTCACAGCGAATAACCGCTGTGCTATTCTGCCGGCTGGACACCCTGTGTTTCAGCTCTGAGCTATCAGCTTTCTTATTACCCCCTGATACCATCTCGCCAACATACCGAGTTCAAAATGGCACCATGCAACGAGCTTTAAGGTTGTGTCTCTACCGTTGTAGCAATGTAACACTTGTCAAATAACACGCATGCCCCTTTCACATCCCCTGGTGACTTCAGCCTGAAAGGACAGGTCAGGGGACCGCTCTTCACGGGGAGACATTTTGTCTGCTAAATGGTTTTCAGTGGGACAATCACAGCTGCTGTGTGCAGCTCTGAAGCGCGGGCAGGGACCAAGCCGGGAAGGTGCTGGGGTTTATATTCAACCTGGCTTGGCTGACAGCTGCATGTAGGCAAAAATGTAGCTCGAGATGCCAGTGAGGTTCCAGATTTTGATGCAGAAGTGGATAGCAGGCTGGGAAGCTGGCAAAGCCAGGCCACACTGAGCTCAGCACCGTGGGACGTCAGTCCTTTCAAAGCATCAACCAGCACTTGCCACCACTCCTATTCTCCCAGCGGTGGTGCGTGTCATCTTCCCAGTTAAGAGGTAAGTTCCGTGAAGGCAGAGAAGTTTGGTCTTTCGTTGACTGCTGCCCCAGGGTCCAGAGCAGTGCCTGCTTTGATTAGGTGCCCAGAAATAATTGTGAATGAAAGAGTCTACTTGATGCACGTGCACAAGTCTGCTTCGGGGGCTTACCATGTTGGGAAGGGAAAGTGTGATGCCCAAGAGCTAATTATTGATCGAGAGAAGAACACAACCCCTCTGCTGTCACAGCCTTAGTTTTATGTGGAGATTTCAGAACTTTCAGCTCTGCCATCACTGATATGTGACAAGTTCGTGCTCCCAAACAACACGACAGAGATTGCCTGCTCCCCACGCTCTGTGTTCTGGCAGCCACTCCATGGGGTGGGTCTCCGCAGCTCACACCTGTGTGAATTCAGCCTGCATTGTATTTAAAATAGAATTAAATGTTTAAAATCTTGGAGATTTTATACTAAACTATGAATTTCTGGCTTTCCCTCAATAATAGGAAGGCACCCACCTTCCTGTCCCTGTGGGCTGGAGCTGAGCGGTGGGCGGCCCCATGGGAGGAGCCATGCTGTGGCCCCCAGTCCGCCCACATCCTTCCCTGGACCACCTCACTTGCTCTCATGACCTGCCTGCCCCCAAGGACTTCCAAGCAGGCTGCATGGAGGCAGAGGGCATCCCGCAGAGAGATGCTGTCTGTGAATGGGGGGTTTGAGACAGTCCAACAAAATGAGCCCGTGAGGACTTTGATTATTTATGAAAAGGCAAACATTTCATTGAGGATTGGGAAAACGCGGAAGCTTGAGTTTGGGGAGAGATGACAAATTTTCAAATCGATAAGAGTAAGTTTGAAAACTTCAGTGTGGATCTATGGTGTGAAAATTGAGGGCAAATCTTTCTTGGGACAACTTGAAGTCACAGCCAATGTCACCTTCCAGAACAGTTTTTACTGGTAAAGGAGCCAATTTGTTTCAGAAACAGATGCCTTCTAAGACTTTGACTTGAATGTGTTTTTTAAAATATGTTTAATGCTGCTTATGTTATTCTTGGATGAGACCTTGATCTTGCCAGTTGTGGTTTGCCTGCCATATTCTTTCCTTCCCCCCAGAACTGTAACCCTGTCAGTGACAGATGGCCGTGTAGGGTCCAGGCTGCAGGAATTCAGCAAAGGTTTGAGACTGGAGTGGGTCAGAGCGTAGGGCAAGGCTTCAAGGGAACCAAGAAGCTGGGACCTGAATTGCCAGGATGACACAGGATTACAGCAGCTGGCAGGAGCAGTGGGAACATGAGAGAGGAGGTAGGCATTGCTACTGTCCCTGGCAGGCATTTGGAGGCAGTGCAGTCTAATGGTTAACAGTCCAAACTCTGGAGTCACACTTGGCCTCTTACTGTGTTGCTTTGGGAAAGTTACTTAACTTTGCTGAGCATCAGCTTCTTCCTGTGAAGGATGGTTCCTACCCCACAGGTTGTTGTGAGAATCCAATGAGTCTAAATGCGCACCCCGCACTTAAAAGAGTGCCTCGGCCGCCATAGGTGCTATCTAAGTGCTGGCCGTCATTGCCAGACAGTGGGTGGCCTGGAGGGTAGTTTTGTCCCTGGGAACAGCTGGGGAACAAAGCTCGGTGCAGTCGGCTAGGACTCTGAGAGGTGGTCCTCCTCACTCTGCATCTTCCCTTTGAGCCGCAGATCAGACCCTGACACAGCTTTGCTGCAGGGAGAGCCTAACTCTGGAAGATAAGGATCTAGTCTTAGGGTCTTTTGTGCCTGACACAGCGTAGATACTTGGTACCTACGACTTACTCGCCAAATATTGGCTAGTGGATTTGCTTCAAAGTCTCCAGTCCTGTCCTAGATCAATTAGATCAAATTTTTCAAGAGAATGCAGAAATCCCAATTCTTGGATAAAACTTTCCAGTGTTTAAAAAAAAAGTAAACTTTGTATGGGTCAACGACAACACACCTGCAGGCTGCGTTCAGCCGGTGAGCTGCTCGTTTGGCGCTTCCGGGCTGGCTCCTTGTAATGATGCTGTGGTGCCCCTGAGGCGTTATCACTTCTGGACCCTCAGCAATGCTCAGCGCCGATGCCCCTCTGCCTGGGGTCTTTCTCAGGCCACGCACCCACTTGGCTCACACACAGCATGTCAGCTCCAGAGAGTCGACCCCCTTTGGAAGCAGCCCACGTTACTGACTGATGGGGGCTGGCGGATGAATACCCCCAGCTCCCTCACTGGCCGCACGGGATAGCTCTGAGATGCACGTGTGGTCTACACTGGCCCCCAGTGTTCTCCAGCGGGATGGAGCCCCAGTCTGATTTGCCTGATAATGCCATCTTTATGGGCTGCCTCGCTCTCTGTGTCTCACTCCATTCTGCTACCCTATTCTCTGGGACCACTTCCTTACAACTTGCATGTGAATCCTTGTCTCAGCATCTACTTCCGGGGGGAAGCCAAACTAAAAGAATTCCCTTGGGTAGCTGTCATCTGGAAAAACAGCATCTGCCAGACTGTCGAGTAGGTGACATCAGCAGGCATTGCAGAATGAAATGACTTTGGGGCCCAAGGATCTCTTTGGGGCCAAAATAAGATTTCCCGAGCAGCCTAAACTTTTAGAGAATTCTCTCCTAATTTTGGAGAGTGAGAGTGGGGAAGGGAGAGTGTTTGGATCCCATGCATTCATTTGCATTTAAATTTGAAGTTGAAATTGAGGCTTTTAGAAACTTTTAATTTCTATTTAATTATAAGAATTTCACTGTAGGGTATCTATCTGATTTAAAAGAATAATTAAAATTAAGTATAGCTGATTTGCACCAGCGTCTGTCTGTCCTTCAGAACGTTCAGCAACAGCAAATTATTTGTGGCTGGAGGTGTTCTATATGTAAATTCCCACAAGAATAGAATTCAGCGATAGAGAAATTCAGATGATGAAAATCACATCACAAGTCTGAACATCAGCGCCTAATAAATGCCTTAGCTGTTACCATTACTTCTCTTAATGTCCTCAATTAAATGATTTAAAATAGAACAATAGATAAGCAAGATCAATTAACTTTATAAGATGATCAAAGGAATGTGGTTCAGCATTGTAAAAGCTGGAAACGTGATAATGGTTTTATCAGACAGGAAAAAGAACTCAAAGTGGCTCAAACCTTATTCGTTTGTGCTCCAAGGGGTTTTATTTGTGATTAATCAAATTGTCTTTTGTAATAGGGACAGTGTTAGGATCTTGCCCATTAATTTTAGAAAAAAAAAAAATTCAGACATTAACATAGATGCTATTCTCAGATGGTTGTATGTCAACCATAATAAGTGATAACAACCATCAGAATATCTTGATCCTGTAACCTGTTGGAAGGAGGCTGTGGGAGGGGCCGGGGAGCTGCCAGTGGCAATAACATTGATCCTCCTGAGAACTCAGAGAGGGGCCCTAACCCAGCTTCTGTGTCTGAGATCTAGGCTGGGGGCCAAATGCAAGGTACAGAATCAGCCAGTGACTCTCTGCCCAGATGAAGGATGTGCCATGGGGAATTTGAGTGTGGCAGGGTGAAGGAAGGGATCAGTTGTGAAAGGCTACATTTATCTGCAGTGTGTATTGGGGTTAAGAATGATTTAAGTATTTACACTCCTCTGCCTTTTAAAAAGAGAATTAGGTAGCTTCCCCAAAAAAAGAACAGAAAAAGAGCAAAGCTGAATAATAAGGGGGTGGTGAGTAATAATTATAGTGGCTCAACCTGAACTAGGAGAAAATGTTTGCTATTAAAAACAAATTTTGATATGGAGCTTCCTGGCAATCAAAGCAAAAAGGGAAGTATGATGAGTTATTATCTCTTATCATCTTATTTAAAATGGAAAAGCGATGACTTTTAATTTCTAAGAGGATTTTTTTTTGCAAAAGTGAGAAAGTGACTACAAGTACAGAGGTTTAAAAAAAAAAAAGGCAAGGTAATAGAGTACGAAACACAGAAATAGTTACTCTGTAAGTTACCCTGGTTTATTTGGACCAGACGGCCTTTGTTCTGATGGGAGCAAGTTATCAAGTTGTGAGACGGCATCCGTCCATCTTATGACGTCAGTCTCAAAGGTGAGAAATGTCACCATGAATCTAGCTTTCCATAGACAACGTAAGATGGTGTTGTGGCCAGTGACAGTGAGCATGCCCTTGGCAAGAGCAGGGTCGGACGATCAAACATCGATGCAGCACTTGAAGGGGCAGTTCAGTGACTTTGAGGAAAGAGAATGACACAAGGTGGCAGGCAGGGGACGGTGCTGTGACTGCCAGTGGCCCTCTGGGAGATGGCTTGCTCCATGAACCGTGGGTGGATTTCCCCACCACTAAGAGCCTAAAGCTCGATTGCTAAGTGGCTCCTGGGTGGCTGTCTGCCCGCATTAGCACGGCTATTTGGGGTTTACTGGAAGGACCTTGGCACGCTGTCTAATTGACGGGGCCACAGTGTTCTCTTCCTCCTCCACTGGCATTCCCGAGGCTAATCTCCTACGGCTCTCAGGTCTAACGGCACAGAGGGGCAGCCTGCCGCCGTGGAGCAACTCCCACTGGAAAATCAGCGAGGAGAAAGCTCTTGGATTCGGCTGTTATTTGAGATGCCTGGAGGGTAGATATGCCAAGGAATTTTCCTGGCCAATGGTGATCCCTTCTCCAAGTCTCATGGAACTTCAAATTGGCCTCCTGCAGGAACTTGTCATTTTCTACCTTCCGTTACATTCTTTCTGGGTATGATACAAAGAGTTTGGGTTTAGGGGACAGATTTGGGTCCAAATCCCATTTTGCCACTTACTGGTTATGAAATCCCGGGCAGATTGTCTCACTTTGTTGAGTCTATTTCCTCATCTGAACAACAAGTCTCCGTAAGTTACTAAACGTGAAGCACTGAGATCGTCCTTGTGCATAGACAGTTCTCCATCACAGCTCCTCTTGTAAATACGTGATAGATGGTGTTCTAGACACTGAGAATACAGAGAGATTAAAATACAATCTCTTGAAGAATTCCAAGTCTATCGGGAAGCACCCAGACACTGTGGCACATGCCATGATGGAAGCCTGTGTGGACAGCTATGGGAGGAAGGAGTCTAGCTTAGTAATTTATATGTCGAAGGATGGTGTGGACCCAATGGCCATGGCTGAAATCAGAAGTACCAGGCTCCAGTTCTGGCCGTCCAGGGCATGAGTCACGGCCGAAGGTAGTCACTTATATTTTAGTTGCCTCATCTATAAAAGGAGGGAGGCTGATCCCAAGGGCCTCTATGTTCCTTGCAGATTATTAGCAATGTGGAAGCTGGCCTGCAACATGGCCAATGGGAAAATCACAGAGCTTAGGCAGACTTGAATGCTAGAATGTTTACCCAGTGTCTGCCCAAGTTCAACCTGGAACTCTTCTATGAGAGCCAAAGCTTCTACATTAGCTAAGCCCTGGTACCCAGAAAATGCAAAGAGGAGAAATGGCGCACATACTGCATTCCTGTAAAGCAGATATCAGCCTTACATTATGCTTGTGTTTACAAGGTGACTGGAATGTCATTAACATGAAGGATCTCATCCAGCCCAGAGACTGCACTTTAGTTCAGGGAAGGCCAGCAGTGGAGGTGCCCTGGGCTGCCTCGACGGCCAAGTGCACGGAGTCAGGGTCACCCAGCCAGGCTGGTGTGTGCTTAAGCTTAAGCACTGAACTCCATCAGCAGTGTAATTCCATTTATGCTATTACATAATTAAATTGAGACTTGAATTGTGCTTTTTAAAAGATTATGTGACCATATGTAGCTTGAACAAGGGCCAACTTTGAAAAAAGTGGTCTTTTCACAATTCCTTTCTATTAAGTTAGGACTTTGTTATTTCTTGCTTCCTTTTTTTCCTCCATAAATTTGAATCGAATCCAGTTGGTAGTTAATAAATTGATATGATTACAGCTTAAAATATTTTAACTTTAAAATATGCTTTCAATATACTTTAAAACAAAAATAAAATCTTGTGGAATCCAGATCGTGTTTCCAGCATGGAATATCAGTGCTCCCACACTTGGAGAGAACAATGTGAGCTAACGTCTCAAATGGCTTTTTATCAAATCAGGTTTTAAACAGAAAGTTTTAGAGTCAATATCGAGTAATTTAATTAGCAAATGGTACACTTAATTCTTAAAATAAGTCAAGTTAAGGAAAACAAGATCTTAGGTCTAGCATAAAGCTACCATTTTTTGAGAAATTATTTAGTATTTGGGGGAATGCATTTCTTGTACGCAGTAATATTAGGGAACTCAATTCCTTAATATTATATAAATATAAAATTATTATATTTATTATATATAAATTATATAAATATAAAATATAAAAAAATAATTATATAAATTAAGCCAGCAGAGAATTTTTATGCCAATTAATTTTATAGACAAACAAAAAATGCTAAAAGTTTTAAATGAAATCCAGCCATTATTTCAGAGTACAATCAAATTAATAGAAAAAATAACTGTACTTGAAGCCTAAGGAGAATGTGGCCAGTTTTTATTTTTTTAATCAGCGTAAACTGTTCCTTGTAAAATCTAGCATAATCTATGCATATGCAACATCTGTTATTAAGATGCATTGAAAAACCTAAGTGCCATTAGATAATGAATCTGACCAGAGGTATTTTCCAGGGCTACAATTAATACCCTGGGGGTTAAACTGTAGGGACCAAACTCAAATGGAGTCAAATTCAGATGTGAATTGCACCAAAGGATCTCAGAGTCACTTCTTAGTGGATTGGTTTTGAAACATGAAAGCACTAAATTAAAATAATTGTTTTGTCTGAAAGTTTTTTTCATTGGTAACCAAAATGAATGCTCCCTCAAGCTCAAGCCTTAGCACAGAGCACTGCTGGGCGTTAGCATCTTCCATCCTTGCCCGTGCCTGGCACACAGTCGATACTCAGTAAACGTACTGGGTAGCCACATAAAGAGCGTGTTCAGAAAATCAGTATGAACTGATCCAAACGCTACACTCTTTGCTTTGAGATCTTGAAGTCTGCAGGCTTGCCTTGACTTAGGTTTGTTGTGCTAAACTTAATCTTGGTTTTAATTGTAAAAATCTTGAAAATGGAGGCACACAGAAATACTTTTCACTTCTCAAATTTCTAAATAACGTACATAGTCAGTTTTTTGATCCTCACAACAGCCCTAAAATGTACTATCTCGATTTTACATAACGCGATTAAATAACTTCCTGAAGGTTACGCAGCCACGAGGTGGTAGACCCAGGATTGAACCTGCTCAGCCTGGACCTTAGAGCCATTCTTTCAGCCTCTAGACCAGGAGTCCACAAACTACGGCCCAGCAGTCAAGTCCAGTCTATTTTTATGCAGAAACTTTCATTGGAACACAGCCCCACCCATGCATTTGTGTATTGCCTATGGCTGCATGCAGAGCTGAGCTGTTGCAACAGAGACCATACGGCCGCAAAGCCTGAAGTATTTACTATCTGTCCCTTTAGGAAAAAGTTTTCCGACTCTGTTCTAGGCCAGCTGCCTACAAATGAAGGAGAGCCGAGGTAACAGCTCAGAGAAGGTTCACGTCGGAAAACACCTTCCATGGAAGTCAGCCAGGATCCACTGTCAGAAATAACAGTATCTGTCAACAAATTCAAGAGAGCGTGGAACGGTGGAGAGAGCATGAGGCTCTGAGGCCAGGCCAGGCTATCATATTAACTCCACCAGTTAATGAATGTATAGACTTGAGCAAGGTGCATCTATTCTGAGTCCTAGACTTCCATCTGCAGAATTGGCTATTTATACTTCCCATGCTGAGTTGTTGTTTTAGGGGATTAAATAAGATAATTTATGTAGAAGTCTGAATGCAGTGCCTGGCACATAGCAGAAGGTCAATAGTAATGAACAAACAGGGATTTTTCATTGTCTATCTTCTTGTCTACACATCTACCTATCCCTGTATATTTATTATCAGGATACGGGAGAAGTCAGGGTCACTAATCTGCGATTGTCCCAGAGTGTTGGTGAGAATCTGGGACGTTTGGAGACGCTGTCAACAGCATCAGAAAACTCTTCTCTGCAATGGTTCTGCAAAGGAGTCGTGGCCTGACCTTCTGGTCCTTAACCTGGGGAGGGGTCTTCTGGAGGACTCTGACTTCAGCCGGGGACAGACAAAGCAGAATCTGCACCCCTGGACGTGGCTGCCTCATGCGAGTACCATCCCCAGATGCTTGTGATAGAGCTCACCCGCAAATGTGATTTCTCACCAGAGTGTTCTCTGGGGCCTTGAATTCCTCCAGTCTCCGAGCTTTTGGGGAAGATGATACCACGGAAGCTTGCTGTTCTCCTCTGCTGCCCGGCTGCTGCAAGTACCCCCATCTATCAGTGAATGGACATCAGTTTCCTCTTACGTGGATGTCACCTTCCACCAAAGGCCGCTAGCATGTGCAGACGATGCAGAGGGTTTCTTTCACAGTATAGTCAGATCTTGTCACTGCCCTGCTCAGAACCCTTCTGTGGCTCCTGCCCCTCTCCAAGGAAAAGCCTCTTTCTTATAAGCCTGTATAAGGCCCACCATCCACTGGGCCCCTGCTCAGGACAACTCCAGCCTCTTCTGTTACTCTGCCCTTGTGCTCACTTCGTTCCAGCCATAGTGGCTTTCCTGATGTCTCCTGAAGGAGCCAGGTGCACTCTCACCTCAGGCACTTTGAACTTGCTGTTCCCTCTTTTCAGAACACCTTTCCCTTCACTTTCTCATCTCCTTCAGGTCTTTACCCAAGGGTCACCTTCTCCACGAGGTCCCCCTGACCCCTCTGCCCTAAGTCACTTCCATACACTCACATGACCTGCTTGTCCCCCTCTCCTGCTTTGTTTTCCTTCTAAGCATTTACTACCACCTAACAGACTATATGCTTTTACTGCATCGTTGTGTTGACATCTTCCTCCCCAGCTGGAATGCAAGTTCCCTGAGGACAAGGCATTTCTGTCAGTTTGGTTTCCTGCCGTATCTCTAGCATTTGGAACTCTGCCTGGCACACAGTA
Source organism: Equus quagga (assembly GCF_021613505.1). NCBI lineage: Eukaryota > Metazoa > Chordata > Mammalia > Perissodactyla > Equidae > Equus > Equus quagga. The sequence goes on along the minus strand of NC_060279.1, from coordinate 51,173,246 downwards.
ACTGCTCAAGAAATATTGGGTAAGTGAATGAACATGGATAAACTTGTAGGCCTAAGCACTGAGTGGAATCTCCAGGCTTCATCCTTAGAAAGACATTTCCAGAAAGACATGTGAAGTACCAAACGTTACAACCAGAGAAGTGGCAGGAAATTTTCTGAACTCCAAGAAAATAGCGAGGTCATGTTTGGCCTATACGTGTTGCTTCACATTCTAAAGAGACCCCCTATTCTAGATTCATCTTCCAGCAGCGTCTCTTGTCTCCTGGCATTGCCCCGTCAGGTGAGGCCTCCTTCCTGAGTAGGAATCTGTCATTTGTAATGGCCTCACAGAGGCCTGGAAGTCAACAACTGCTTGATATTTCCAGTAAACAGATGTCTTTGTGCTGGCAAAAGCAATGTCCTGGGACACATCTTTCCAGTAGCTGATGAAACGGCAATTGCGTTTTCCAGGTTGCGTTTTCTCAGAAGAAAATCACAATAGAAGCTGAGTATCTCTAGAGAGACTGGAAGTTCTTGCTCTGTTTTGATTGTGTCCTGCAGATGATGACAACGGTGAGGATGGCCATGGTTAAGAGTTACTGAGTGCAACCCTGGCTATACCATGTGAATTTTAGCATCAACTTGTCCCTTTCTGAGAAAGATCTGTTGGAATTTTCATCGGAATTGTATTGAATTTGCAGATTTATTTAAGGATGATTGTTACATTTGTAATATTGAGTCTCCCTTCTGCAAACATGTTTTGAATATATTTAGACACTATTGAATGATTCTCCATAAAATTTTATAAATTTTATTGTAAAGATCGTGAACATTTTTGGATATATTTAATCCCAGGTACTTCATAATTTTTGTTACTATAATAAGTGAGAGTTTTTTCAATATTTTGATAGTTTGTCACTAGTATATAGGTACTTAACGGCTTTTGGTGAGTGGATCTTATATCCAGAAACCTTACTGCATTTTCTTACAGTTTATCAATTCTTTTGGTTTTTCTATATAGAAAATTATATTAATAATGCATATGTGGGGCTGGCCCCATGGCTGAGTGGTTAAGTTCACATGCTATGCTTTAGTGGCCCGGGGTTTGCTGGTTCAGATCCTGGGCACAGACCTACACACTGCTCATCAAGCCATGCAGTGGCAGCATCCCACATAGAGGAACCAGAATGACCTACAACTAGGATATACAACTATGAACTGGGGCTTTGGGGAGAAAAAAAATGAGGAAGATTGGCAAAAGATGTTAACTCAGGGCCAATCTTCCTCAGCAAAAAATAAAAATAAAAAAATAATAATAATGCATATGAATAATATAATTTTGTTTCTGTATTTAAAATTCTTTTACTTCTTTGTTTTTCTTATTTTATTACATTTTCTAAGACCTCCAGAACAGTGTGGAATAAAAATGGTAATCAAGGTCAGTTTTGCTTTATTACTAACTTTAAAATGTCATGCTTCTCAAGTTTTACCACCATGCGTAGTATTTGCTATGACTTTCGATAGGTACTATTTATCAAGGTAAAGACGTTCCCCTCTGTTTACCGTTCACGATGACTTTTGTCATGCATAAGAGCTGAACTGAATTGGAATTTTCTTTCTGCATCTCCTGTTATGAACATTTTTTTTTCCTGTAATCTATTAATATATTGAATTGCATTAACATGTTTTCTAATCCTAACCTGCCCTTATGGGATTAATCCTACTTGCTTATAAGTTTTTTCCTTGCTAGATATTTTTAAAAAGAATTTTTACATCTATATTAATAAGTAAGATTTTCCCATAGCTCTACTTTTCCATAGTGTCCTTGTCTTGTTTTGATTTCAGGATGAACTAGTCTCAAAGAAGATTTGGAAAATTTTCTACCTTTTTCTGTTCTGCGGTATAGACCGTATACAATTGTGGCTATCAGTTCTTTGATGATTTGAGAAAACTCACCTAAAAAGTCATCTGGATTTGGTTTTTCTGGAAAATAGTTTTATGACTACGGATCATATTGATTTAATGTTCTACTTGGCTTTTCTGTTTCTTCTTGAGTCAATTTTGATTATCATCTTTCTAGAAATTTTCCATTCCCTTTGAGTTTTTAAATTTATTCACATAAAGCTGTTCGTGGCGTTCTCGTGATTTTGAAAAGTTCTACCGTAGGAGTCAGCCCCGCGGCTGAGCGGTTAAGTTTGTGCACTTCGTTTCAGCAGCCCTGAGTTTGCAGATTCGGATCCCAGGCACAGACCTACACACCATTCATCAAGCCATGCTGTGGCAGCGTTCCACACAGAAGAACTAGAATGACCTGCAAGTAGGATATACAACTATGTGCTGGGGCTAGGGCTTTAAAAAAATTTTTTTTTTAAGTTCTACCATATTCATGGTAATGGTCTCTTTTTGGTTAATATTGTTCATTGGTCCTTCTCTCTTATTTTCTTGATAAATCTTGCCAGAGTTTTTTCTATTAGTTTGTTCAAAGAAGCAGCTTTTAATTTTGCCAAACTTTTTATTTTCCATTTTATTATTTTCTGTTCTTTCCTACTATCTTTTTCATTTCTTTTTCCTACTATCTTTAGACTCGCTCATTTTCTAAGTTCTCAAGTTGGATGTTTAGCGATTAATTCTTTCGCAATGTGTGGCTTCAGGCTACAATTATTTCACTAGGTTTAGTTTTGTCTTTGTAGCCCAAGTTTTGATAACTAGTCTTTTGTCATTCGGTTCTAAATATTTCGCTATTTTCGTTATCATTTCTTTTCTGACCCATAGCTATGTAGAAGGTTTTGGTTGTTTTCATTGTTGCTGCATAATTTCCAAATACACATGAAGATCAGCTTTTTCTTCATAACTTAATTGTATTATGGTCATAGAACGTGGTCCGTATGAAGTTTACCAGTTTGGGCCCCCATGCTTCTGGAATTTCCCGACTCCTTCCAGATTGAGTTCCTCTTTCTCCACATTATCTCATAGTAGCCAGGAGCTTTGAGCAGTAAACTCTCAGTCTTTGAAAACTTTTATTTGATGCTCACTTTTAAGTAAATACGTATACTTTGAAAATTATTTTCCTGCAACAACTTAAAGATGTCATCCTATTGTTTACTAGCCTTGAATGCTTCTAATATGCCTCTTGTCATTCTCATTGGAGTCCTTTTCCAAATCGTGGTGATATGCTACACTTTTATTACCACGTGAGGAAGTGTGGATTTCCTTCATTTATTCTTCTCAACGTTTAATGTGTTTCTTTTAGTTGGAGTCTCATGACTTCGGTTCTCGGGAGCTCTCAGCCTTCATCTATGATTTACACGTGATGCTGGCTCCCGTTCTTCCTGTGCTCGTCTCTGGAACTCCCATTAAACGTATTGGGACCTTCTGCTTCCATGCTCTGTGTCTCCTGATCTCTCTTGCTTATGATCCATCTTTCTAGGCTTCCATACCGCATTCTGAGGAACTTTCTCAGATCTGTCTCATGGTTCACCAATTCTCCCCTCAGCTGTATTCAATTTGCTATTTAACTAGTCCTTTAAAATTCAAATATCAATGAGTATATTTTTCATAAATATGAAGCTATTAATCAAAGCATTATTTATCATTTGAAAATTTATAAGCTGCCTAAATATCCAACACTCATAAACTAAATAATGATAAACTGGGGCCGGCCCTGTGGCCGAGCGGTTAAGTTCGTGCATTCTGCTTCAGTGGCCCAGGGTGTCACTGGTTCAGATCCTGGCCGTGGACATGGCACCACTCATCAGGCCGTGCTGAGATGGCGTCCCACATGGCACAACCAGAGGCACTCACAACTAGAATATACAGTTATGTACTGGGGGATTTGGGGGAGGAAAAAAAAAGAAAATTGGCAACAGATGTTAGCTCAGGTGCCAATCTTTAAAAAGTAACAGTAATAATAATGATAAACTAAATTATAGTGCACCCATTAGATAGATAATTATGTTGGCATTACAATTATAATTACAAAAGCATGAAACAAACAGTAAAAAATTTATTAAAATAAAAATATATAAAACTAGATGTATGCTATCCATACAAACATATGTGAAAGTAAGTGAAGAGACAAAGTAATAAGGGTTGTAGAAGGGTGATTTCATTCCAGGTGAACTTTTTCCTCCTCCAACCTTTCTATAATGATGATGCATTATTTTTACTATTAAAAATAGTTCCTTAAAACACATCCCCCTTACTCATAGAACATCTGGGTACAGATATAAATACGAGGTCAGAGTCAGCACCTGTTTAAATATGTCCTTACTGTCCGGTACTTATTACAAGCAGAAATCCATTTCCGGATACTGGCCGATATTACAACCTTGTTGGTCATTTTGAATCCTTGCATGTTCTCTCTGTCCCAGAGTTGAGTTCAGATCAATGATGTCCATGTGCTGTGCGTGTCCTGGCTAAGATGCCACTGAATTTCTTTTCTTGCTTTTCTCCCAAACATAATTAAGAGTTTGGCTTTGAATATTGTTAATTAGGGACTGAAAAATGCTTTTCCATTCTACAAGGTGTGTGTTTTTTTAAAAACAGTTTATAAAGCATGGGCCACAAGTAAATGAACTGAGGACTTTTTTTAAAGCTTCAGATTTTGCTAAATAAAAGACAATTTTAATTTTACGTGTTTGAGAAAGAACTTAATGGCTGTGTATTTGCTAATCATAGTAATTTCCTGCACAGGCAAAGTAGAGGGTTTTCTTCCCTTCTTGGGGACTAGAATGTGGCCTTCAGGCAGGCTGCACTCAGGCAGCTCTGGGCATGCCTGGGACACAAACCTGTCCTTTGACTTGGTCAATTTCCTTCCTCCCTTCTTCCTGGTGTTTCGATTATGTTTTCTCCGCAGACTCATAGATGCCCCATCCCCGTTCTGTGTGCTACTCCCTCACCTGATTAAACAGCAGGACAGTGGGGGCAGTAAAAAAGGATGATGGGAAACTTGCTATAAAATTTCGGGATTTTCGACTCTCACTGGCCTTGGCCTGGGCTCTTGTTTTCAAGGTGCTCCTTGGGTTTGTATAATCCTTTTGTTGGACCACAAGCCTTAAACACAGGGATCTTCATAAATGCTCTTCTGTTTCTGTTTACCCAGAAAGGTCAAAAGATGTGGCTGCTTTATGGGTTTACTCGGCCATGTATCACTATAGGCCGGTCGGCAGGCGGGCGGATGGATGGGTGGCGCTCCCCTCCCCATTTATTACTCTTGTCAACTCAGAAGGGATTTTTTTTCTTTACCTTGTGAAAGGCCCATCAGCAATGAATCAGTGAAGTGAAGACGACAGTTGATTTGTGAATTTGGATTCCATAAAGTGACTCCGCTTTGGTGGGCTGTGTAGATAAAGCAACTGTCATGATAAGGTGGCAAGTGCAATTCCACAAAACCAAATTTATTGCACATTTGAGGAAATCATCCTATTTTAAAATGCCATAAATTCTAAATTGAATATTACTTATTCCCATGAATTTTGATTTATATTTTGAATATTTTTAATGGGATGCTAAATAGCCTGGGTTCGAAGTTATGAGTTTATGCTTTTCTTCTCTAAGGCTATTGTGATCTGGCGCAGAATCTATTGGCCATTCTGTGGGTTTTATTTGTGTGGACTGTGGTGGGGGGCAGGGCGGATTCATGCACCTGCTGAAGGCGCCCACAGGGAATGATACGGACGCGGTTATAAAGAAAGGGGGCGGCTGCACCTCTCCTTCCTCCGAGCCATCTCACAAGGCGTCCACAAAGCTCAGGGAGGGCCTTTCTGCACCAGCTCAGACAAGGGTGAAACAGCGGTGGAAGGCAGCTCGGAATCCTGACTCCCCAGGTAGGCTCGACCCCCACTAGCCACCCTCAGGATCCCTGTACTTCTCTGCGACACTTAACTACGTCAGTAATTCACGAGTTCTCTGATTACTCATCTACAAGCTGTCTCTGCCAATGGGCCGCTTCTCTCTGCCCACAGCTGTAGCTCCACAGAGCCAGGCAAGCGGGAGGCCATCTCATAATGAAGGCAAAACCCTCCATTTCCCAGAATGCTTTAGGCCGTCGCCTTTTCCGGTTAATTCAGCTTTCTCTTTGCAGCGTCCCTCCCAGGCAGCGGCCTCCAGCAACATTCTCCCAGCGAGGGGTGGAAAGAGCCAGGGTTGGAAGACCTCACCCAGCACCTGGCATCGTGTGGAACAGCTTCCGAAACTGTGAGAGGACATTGTCAGGATTTCCCCAGGACAGACTGGAGCTGCCTTGTCATTGATCCTCCAGCGGCTGGTCTGGAGTCAAGAGAAGCTTCCCGCCGTTGAGACGGTTCAGGAGACCAGGTTTCACACGCGGCCGAGGGCCTGGGAGGGCCCTGGAGCTCTGCAGCTCCCCAGGGAGAACTTCCCGCCACAACAGCGGTTTGACCATTGGTGCAGTTTGCATGGCATCTGCTAGAAAGGTTTTCAAATCTCTCTGTAAGGTGAAACTGCAGGACTTCCAGGACCGGAAACCTCTTAGGCCCCTTAGTCCCCCAATAAATGTGCTGTTCTCTGCATTTTTATGCTGGATTGTCTTCCCATGGGGCCTAGAGAATAAAAAAAGTATGTAGGCAGGCTTTTTAAAAAAGATAGATGGATTCCCTGACATACCCTACACCCCCTTCTCTGACCACCAGAACTACCAGCCTGTATAGCTAAAAGCGGGTAGCTTAAATGCACAAATAATAGGATTTCACATGACATCATTGATGGAGCCCTGAGCTGAGGCCATCTGGGGAAATAGCTCCACGTGGTCTCACCAGGTAGCCTGGCTTCCTCACAACATGGTGCTGTGTGCCAGAAGTGAGCGTCGAGAGGGATGGGGAGAGAGAGACACACACACAGAGATAGAGAGACAGAGAGAGAATAGAGAGACAAAGAAGGAGAAAAAGAGAGGGAGAAGAGAGAGAAAGAGAAACAGAGGGGCGGGGGTGGGAGGGACAAAGAACGAGGCAGAAGCTGCATCCTTTTTATGACCTGGCCTTAGAAGTCAGAGAGAGGGGCCGGCCCATGGCTGAGTGGTTAAGTTTGCACTTCCACTTCAGAGGCCCGGGTTTCCCCGGTTCGAATCCTGGGCGTGGACATGGCAACGCTCATCAAGCCATGTTGAGGTCGCGTCTCACATGCCACAACTGGACAGACCTACAACTAGGATACACAGCTATGTACTGGGGGGCTTTGGGGAGAAGAAGAAGAAGAAAAAAGAAGATTGGCAACAGATGTTAGCTCAGGGCCAATACAAAATGATAATTAGCAGCTGCTATTATTAAAAAAAGTCATAGAGGGGCCGGCCTGGTGGTACAGCAGTTAAGTTCACACGTTCCGCTTCAGTGGCCTGGGGTTCACTAGTTTGGATCTCGAGTGTGGACGTACCCACCACTCATCAAGCCCTATGCTGTGGCAGGTGTCCCACATATAAAGTAGAGGAAGATGGGCACGGATGTTAGTTCAGGGCCACTCTTCCTCAGCAGAAAGAGGCCGATTGGTGGCAGATGTTAGCTCAGGGCTAGTCTTCCTCAAAAGAACAAAAACACATACAAAATAAAACAAAACAGTCATAGAGAATCACTCTGTCACGTTCTAGTCATTAAAATCAAGTCACTCAGTCTGACCCACACGCAAGGGGAGGGGAACCAGACTCCATCACTGGAAGGGAGGCCTGTGGAAGAATGTGGGGACCTATTTCAAAACCACCCATAGGGTCATTGTGGGAGCAAGCTTGCGCCTGCGGGTGGGAGATCTGATTCTGGGCCGTGCCCGAGACCCTGTGCAAGTCAATTAGCATCTTTTGGAGGAAACCGAGGGCAGTGGGGTTTGGCAAGCCACCTCCCCCAGGGGTGGATACTCTGAGCATCTCCTCTAGTGCCATTTTCTTGGTTATTGGGGCTTAGAGGGAGAATTTCACATGCAAGTCTGAGGCCTCCTCGGGCGTTCCAGATGCCATTTAGTTGTTTCTGGAGCTTTATTCCAGGGCTAAGTGGAGGAAGCTGCTTGCAAGGCCTCTGCCCGCGCTTTTGCTCTTGGCAGGTTCAATTCATCCTTTAGGACCTGCACTTCAAACCCACCTTCTCTTTTAAATATTCCAGGCTGCCTCCAGGTAGAGCGGAATGCCCCTGCCCCTCTCTCTCTTCCCCCAGTCTGTTATTCTCATACCAATCACAGCACCAAGGAGTCTGCCATCTTGTCTTCTTAGGGTGGGGTCCCTAGGGCAATGATCCAGCCCTGTCTTCAGCCGCAAACATGGCACCTGGAATGTTCTAGGTGTTTATAGTCCATAAATGCTGGCTCAGAGGAGGTTAGAAAAATGGGCAACTGTTTTAGGCCAGCTTTTCCAACATGGGATGTGTGCAAGCTTAGCTTCACAAGATCCTATAAAAAAGGGTTTTAGTGTCAAATAAGTTTGAAAAGGATCTACTTTTTCTCATTTCCTCTTGGAAGCTCGTAATGCATATCAATACTGAAATAGAATGCTCGATGTGGTGTAGAGCTTAAAAAATGTGGGCTCTGGTTTCGATCTGGATTTGAATTCTCACCACACCTTTGCACCAGTTGCTAAACACCTGTGCCTCATTTTCTTTGACTGTAAGATGGGAATAATATTATTCCTCACCTCATAGACATATTGATGTTGAGAGAATTAACCACAATCATTCATGAAAGTCACTTAGATGTGATAGGAATTCAGTAACTATTGGTAATACGATTCTCGTTAAAGGCTCTGAGAAGTCCTGCAACAAATGATCACAGTATTTTCTTAACTTATTTGATAATAGAATTTTTTTTTTTCACATCACACTAATTTACACCCACATTTTGGGAAATAGGGCAGTAGCAGATTTGGTAATATTGGAAATTATTCTCTGCAAATTAAATGATGCTTTAAACTAGAAAAATTTAAAGCTAGCATAATTCTTGAGGGGTTGGTTGTTCAAAGGATGAAGCTAGAATTAGTAGGCAATGAATGAGTAGGTGACACGTTTTTCTCATTTAAATTTTTTTAACTGTTGGCTGCTGTCCTTTTGGGGAATTCTTAAGCTTGATGAAAGTATTTCAGACTGTATATGAGTGTATTTTCTCAGTAGCCGGCAACGTGAAGGAGGAAATACAAGTCTGCCGAGTGGGGGTCTTGCCGAATTTCAGAGACCCCCTTTGCCAATGCTCAGCTCTGGCTTCTGCCCTCTTGCATGTGTTCTGGCAGAGATGGCCTGATCCTCGCCATAAGGAGCCTCTGTCTTTGCCAGGAGCTATGGCTCCCGCTTACAGAAACTTCGTCATTTATTTATTGCTTTCCAAGCAGCTTCTGAGTTTGCTGGCTCCTCATGGGGACTTGAGGGTGTTGGGGCGTCCTGAATCCCTGGGCAGCTCTGGGCCTCAGGTGGCTGCTTAAATAACTGAGGATATCTGGGTCCCCGGTCGAGTGAAGTAGTTTTAACTGCCCCACAGCCATTTCTCCTTTTTCTGAGAATATACCACCTCGATCGTTCTTCACGAAACCACTCCTTCCCCATTCCCAGGCCGTGGAACTCGGGTAGGGCCAACTGCATTCCTGGCAACAGAAGTGGGCACATGACCCAGGCCTGGCCAATCAAAACATCTCATTCTCGAGCTTTAGCAATGGACACGTGACCTAAGCTGAGCCACTGAAGGCCCCAGGTGGGACGGTTGGAAGAGAACCTGGCTGGGCAGACCCAGGGAGCACTGTGGGGCCGCTGCGAGAGCTGCCTTTGTCCAGCAAACTCAGACACCAAACTTGTCGAAAACTAGCTTTTGGTAAAAAGCGAGGGAAGAGAGAATTTGCAGTTATACACATTACAGTTGCTCTCAGGAATAGTAATTAACACTATCGTGCCCGTGTTTTATTGAGTTTTTACTAAGCACCCAGCCCCTGGTTTTCTGCAGTGCTAACACACACCACTTCCCAGTTGAGCATCTCTGAAATCAGGATGCGCCTTTCAACTGATGGTTTCTTACAACCACTTCCAGCCAAGTGGTGGTCACGACCTGCTTGTCGTTGCCTTAACTGATGCATCCCACTTCCATTTTTTGTGAATGCCAATGGTGACATATGGCGAAAATCTATGTCTAAATAAATCTTCGAAAAACTTTTTCAACAAAAATTCCACATGATGAGAAAGCTTTGGGATGTGGTTTAACCACCAATGTTTTTTCCTTTCTCGGAGAGACACAAAATAATGTTGCATCTGGCAATTGATGACCTCTCAGTTTCTATGAAATATAGGATTTCCTTATTCGGTGCTGAGGTTGGGACTATTTTGCACTGAAGGGAACTGGTGCTTGCCCGGGAAGTTAGCTAATCACCCAAAATCCACCACCAAGCGCCAGTGCTGAACTGGTGTGGGTGAGGCACAGAAGACTGGGCCGAATCAGGTTGGTTCAGAACTCGAACCATAAACAGACTGCACCCTTTGGACTAACATTTCGAATCGGCGGTCATAAACAGAGATCATCTTTTCCTATTTCTTTATTAAAGAAATCTTTTTCTGTCCCCAAATCCAAACCTTCCCCTAGCGTCCCCACTTTAATGTGCCCCAAGGCAGCAGCATTACGAAAAAGCTACTTGTCGTCTACAGGGTTAGAGCCGAGCCGCTTCCAGTCTGCTGTTTCTCTACCAGAAAACTGACACCAGGGACTTTCCGAGCCCAAAGAGACCAGTGGGCTTGTTTGAAACAACCAAAGACCCAGTTGCAACAATGTGGCAACAATTAGAATATGATTTCCTTTGGGAAAGCGTCCCTCAGTTTATTTCAGCCGAATGTCCAAGTCCTCATGGACAATGTTTCTTCATAACCCATCCACCCTCGAACTTTTAAAAATGAGGACCATCCAATTTGGCTTCAGAGTTTGCTGGGGGGGTGAGTTTCTTCTGGAGCAAATTGTACCGCGGGAAGAAGGGTCTTAGCGCAGACGCGGCCTCCCGACGGAGTGCAGGCAAATGGGAGCGCGGCGAGCCTTGCCTTCAGAGCCCGCTTGGAAAACTGGCTTTCATGTGACTATCAGCCGCTTTATTGCCTTGACTCGGGTGACCCCGTCTCCCAGAATGAAGTCATCCATCCCGCCAGGGAAGACAGACCTTCGTTTGAGAGAATCAATCAGGCCCATCAAGGGCCCCACTCGCTCCCTTATCTCCAGCCAATGAGGGAGCACGCAGTTATAAACCAGCCAGGCCCCAGAGAGCCCCCGTTCTGCATGCTCCCCTACATCAAAAAGGAACCCGAAGACTCGAGAAGCACCAACTTGCTACTGGGTGAGCAGCTTGCTGCCGGTTCTGACTCGGAGATTGTTTTGAATCGAGGTGTTTCTTGAGAACAAAACTCTGGCATCCCAGTGAACTTGAGGGGTTTCTCCTTGTGATTAAACTATTAACTCCTGCCAGATAGGAATGCCAGGCACATAATTGCGCTCCAGGCCTTTTCATCCCAGGCTATTGCACAACCCATAAACAGTCCAATTAGGAAACCAATTAAAATGAGAAAGAGGCTTCCTGAATTACCCAGCAGTTGAGGCAGCGCTGTCTTTTCGTTGTCACCCAGTGAGAGGCTTTTATTCCATCTCTGAAGAGGTGAAAGAATGAAGGGAAGCGGGGCTTCCTCCGGCTGAGCTGCAGCAAGGGGGGCCCTCGGCAAGCTCAGAGATGCTCTGTGAGACACCAGGCGAGGGTCAGAGAAGGAGGAAGCTTTGCGTTGCTTCCTGGAACCAAGATAGAAATCACAAATGGAAATTTAAAACTGCACCATGAAGTTTCTTCTTTCGTTGTCGCAGGAACTCTGGGGAATGTGTAAGTTTTCAGAAAGTGGCTTCTCTCTCTGGGAAGCGGACCTCCTGCCTTGCATTCCTGGAGACCTCTCTCATACGTTTGATCCTCGGATCCTTCCACAAGGCATCCCTGAGTGGCTGTAGGATGATCATCCTTCGAAAGCAGAAGCTGACCTTGACCTCTGCTCGAAAGCACATATCCCTTCATTCATCTGGTCAAGAGACACTGTTGGCCAACTCTGTGCAGTAGGCACTGCTGGGCCCTGGACCTGAGGGTGAATAGCGCAGAGTCCTGACCACCAACCACACAGCTCAGAGACATGCTCAGTGCTTTCTCCCTGGGCTCCCACAGCGCCTCGGACACACCTCTGATTTAAACCTCTAGCTTTAAACCTAATCCCAGCGCATGGCACACTGTAGGTGCTCAAACAGGGCGATGCTGGAAGTGTCCAGACTCCTAGGACTCTGCTCCTCCCACCTGACCATCAGCGTGCCATCCAGAGTCCTTGAAGGAATGGGAGTGCTACTGCTTCCTTTTCCTGAGATGGAAGTGTGCACGTGCATGCATGCGTGTGTGCATATGTGCTTGTGTGTGCGTGTATGCATGCACCTGTGTGCACATGTGTTTGTGGGAGATGTAATCAGTAAGTTGAACATTCCTTGTTCTCTGGGGTATCAGGCCCTCTGTGAATTATTGAGGCCACTCAGAACTCCACTTGTAAAGTTGACTTGGTCCCTTGACACTTATAGAGTTAGCAGAGAGAAAGCTTGGGACAGGTGGCAGGTCTCTGAAACACCCTGGAAAAGCCTCATTGCATTCTGGGATGGCACCGATCGCTTTCCCCCTTCTCTCCGAGAGATATTGCCATGTCTCCTTTCTCCCTGCCTAGATTTTGAGTTCCTTGAAAGTAGGCACGGAACTTCTCTGCGGTTGCAGCCGCCATGACCACTGGCTCAGGACGCCGTCCAAGGTGGCCCCTCACTACATCACTGAGAGGTGAGCACACCTTTCTTGAACATCTCTGGCTTCCTCTTTTGAATCTATAACTCCCCTGCCCACCTTATTTAAATTTTAAACCAGATGGTGGCTTCAGGACCAGGGTTTGAGTGTGTCACTTCAGCATCATTGGATAACAAACTGGGTCTCAGTCCACTTCTTAAGTCACTTGAGCCAGTTGCTTGCTCTTCTTTAGCCTCCGTCTCCTCAGACGTAAACGGTCCATGGTGATAGTACCTGAGTCCGGCAGTTGGAGGGTTGAATGAGTTAATGCAGGCAACGCGCTTGGAACAGGGCCTGGCGCACGGCCGGTCCGCGCGAGGGGAGCTGTCATCATTTCTGCGCTGTGGTACTTGTTCAAGCTGTTTGCTGGCTCCTGGAAAGCGTGCAAGGCTACACTCACCCCGTTATGGGACGCTGATAGCAACACCAGTTGGAAGGGCCTGGGGAGACTTCGAGTGCTCCTAGCGTCCATGCTGGAATCCACTGAAAGCTTTGTTGCTATGGATTGGGCATCTGGTATGAAGTAAGCTCTATAGTTTGTGTTTTCACATATCCTGTGTCATTTAGCAAAATGGCCAGCCTTGGCGGAAATTTCTGGTGGATGGGAGTCCACCACATCATAAGACAGTTGGTTTCTACTAAGAGGTCACATAGCAGGGTGGTTAGGAATGGGAACTAATCATGTTTGAATCCCAACTCTACAGCTGTGTGACCTTGGATGAATTATCCAAACTCTCTGGGCCTCATTTTCTCCTTCTCTGGAATCAGCATAACAATGGTCCCAACCCAAAAGGGTGGCATGAAGGCCAAGTGAGGGAACATTTAGAAAGCTTCTTGAAGACCGTCTGCTGTCTAAAAGCCTTATTTAAGACTGTGATAAATAAATTCCGCTTTTTTTTTTTTGGAAGAAGAATTAGCCCTGAGCTAACATCGGCTGCCAATCCTCCTCTTTTTGCTGAGGAAGACTGGCCCTGAGCTAACATCCACACTCATCTTCCTCTACTTTATATGTGGGACGCCTACCACAGCATGGCTTGACAAGCGGTGCCATGTCCGCACCCGGGATCCGAACCAGCGAACCCTGGGCCACCAAAGCAGAATGTGCACACTTAACCGCTGCGCCACCAGGCTGGCCCTAAATTCCACTTTTATGAGGAGTCAGTGTTAGATTTATGAGGACTCAATGTTGCTACCAGTCTAAAATCCATATTTGCCCCTCACTGGGCCCAAGCAAAAGCCCTGGGTTTGGAAAGCTCTGGGTTTCATGCTCAAGGTCATCTTGGCCATTTCCTAGCCTTGCTGTCTCGGGAAGTTATTTCTGCTATCTGAGCCTTTATTTCCTCATTTATAAAGTGGGTGCAATCACCACAGTCCCGCTTAGCATCCAGAAACTCCTCTCGAACCCAGTGGTGACAGACACCCTCTGGGCCAGGCTCATGCTAACCAGCACGCTAACTCATCCTAACTGGGACTCGTGTGTCAGGCAGAATACCAACGTGTCAGTTTACAAGGATCAGGGCCACCATCAGGAGGCCTGGAAACTTTAGAATGATCCAGAACAGCCAGGATGGTCTTTCCAAAGCACAAATTTGATGACATCTGTCCCCAGCTTGTCATGAGTTATTCCCTCTTTCTCCTCCTGCCTCATCTTCCTTTGTTCCCTGCTCTCCCAGCCTCAGCCTGACCCACGTGCGGTTGCTGAATTTGCCATGTTCTGCCTAGAGCAGTGCTTCTCAAATGGGTACAATTTTGCCCCCCGTCACTCCCGCAGGAGACATTTAAGAATATCTAGAGATATTTTTGGTTGTTGCAACTGAATGAGGGGGTGCTACTGACCTCTAATGGGTAGAGACCAGGGATGCTGCTAAACATCCTACACTCCCCAGGGCAGCCCCCCAACAACAGAGAATTCTAGGGCCCAAATATCAATAGTTTTGAGGTTGAGAAACTCTGGGCTAGATTCTGGGCCCTCCCAAAGAATGCTTCCCACGACCTGTGCCTGCCCATATCCATCAGGACAGACAAAGAGACGAGTAACACACACGCCCAGATTTTAGTGGCTTAACTCCACCATGTTTATTTCTTACTAATGATCAGTGTCCGCTGCGGGTTGGGTAGGGAACTCTAGTCCCTATAGCCCTTGCTCTGGGACCTGGGTTGGGGGACAGGCTCCTTTGGGATGTTACAGATTGCAGTGGCAGAGGGAGAACGCATGGCAAACTGCTCACTGCTGTCACCATTGCTCCCATTTTATTGGCCAATGCAAGTCACATGGCCACACCCCACCTCAAGGAGAGTGGGGAAGAAAACATAGGGAGAGAGCTCCTTGATGTTGGTTTTGACAATGATTTTTTGGATATGACACCAAAAGCACAAGTAACAAAAGCAAAAAGAAACAAATAGGACTACATCAAACTAAAAAGCTTCTGCACAGCAAAGGGAACAATCAACAAAATGAGAAGGTGACCTAAAGAATAGGAGAAAATATTTGCAAACCATATATCTGATAATAGGTTGAAAAGTAAAACCTGTAAGGAACCCATACAACTCAAATAGCAAAAAAAAACCTGATTTAAAAATGGGCAAAGGACCTGAATGGATAGTTTTCCCAAGGTAACATACAGATGGCTAACAGGTACATGAAAATGTGCTCAGCATCACTAATCATCAGGGAAATGCAAATCCAAACCACGATGAGATATCACCTCACACCTGTCAGAATGGCCATAACAAAATGACAGGAAATAACAAGTGTCGACGAGGATGTGGAGAAAAGGGAACACTCGTGCACTGTTGGTGGGAATATAAGTTGGTGCAGCCACTAAGAAAAATAATATGGAGGTTCCTCAAAAAAGTAAAAATAGGACTACCATTCTACCCAGCAATCCCGCTTTTGGGCATTTATCCAAAGGAACAAAGTCAGTATCTTGAAAAGATCTCTGCACCCCTGTGCCTACAGCAGCATTGTTCACAATAACCGCGACATGGAAGCAACCTAAGTGTCCACTGAAGGGTGAATAGATAAAGAAAACGTGAGAGATATAGCTATAGATACAGATAGACAGACACACATTGGAATATTATTCAGCCATAAAAATGAAGGAAATCCTGCCATTTGTGACACCAATGAACTTTCAGGGCATTAGGCTAAGTGAAGTCAGACGGAGGAAGACAAATATTGTTCGATCTCTCTTATACATGCAATCTAGAAGAGCCACACTCAAAGAAACAAAGAGTACATTGGTAGTTGTCAGGGGCTAGGGGTGGGGGAAATGGGGAGATGTTGGCCAAAGAGCCCAAACTTCCAGTTAGGAGATGAGCATGTTCGGGAGATCTAATATACAGCATGGTGACTATAGTTAACAATATTCTATTGTATGCTTGAAAGTTGCTAAGGGAGTAATTCTTAAGTGTTCTCACCACACACGCAAAAGGTAAGTACGTGAGGTGATGAAGGCGTTAATTAACCTTATTGTGGTCATCATTTCACAATATATACGTGTACCAAATCATTACACTGTACAACTTAAACTTACATAATGTTATCTGTCGGTTCTATCTCAACAATAAAAATAATATTTTTTTAATTATTAAAAAAAAGAGGACGTGGAAGTGCAATCTTACTATGGACCTGAAAGGAGAGAAATGCTATTGTGAGTAGCCGTAAGGACCATTCCACACCTGATTCAGTCTCTTTCTTGAAGACTCACTTTGGATGCCATAGGAAACCTCCCCTAGCCGCCTTCTCCCTGGGTGTTGGGGGCAGGGTATCCCTGCTCTGGGTTCTCACACAGGCTCACCCTGTCATAACACAGGACGCTCTGTAGCTTCCACGTCTGTGGACCATGGGATTCCTGTTTGAGACTGTATCCTCAGCACCTCATCCCATGTTTGGCAAGGAATGGTGCCCGAGAATGACAGTCTGAGTGAATGAGCAATTGGCCAATTAATTCTCATCCTAGGGAGAGCCAGAGGAAGAGAAGGACTCTGACCAAAGATTGCTCTGTGTCTGACCCAAGAAAATGATGTGATCAGGTGGCAACAGTCCAATGCCTCTGTCTCCTCCGTTCACTGGACTTTCAAGGACATCAGAACTCTGGACCTGATGGGGCAAGCTGTGTCCTCCTCTGGACCTACCCCAGTCTGCCTTCTCATCTCAGTGCTCCCCAAGTTCCAGGCTGACCTTCCTCCTTTGGTGGACCAATTCTTCTGTTAGATCTGCTCATACCATTGACTGGTGTGCAGCAAACCCAGTTCTTCCTACCCCCTAGCCCCACCCTGCTGAGAACTGCTTTCTAAAGCAACATTTTCCAAACTTTAGTCACTTGCCTAAAACTGTCCCAATTTTGGACATATCTTAGTCCCAGTCCCTCTATTATTTCACACTATTTTCTTTTAACTAAACTCGTATTTTTACCTAAATAAATTTATTTACAAACAAGGCCACATCAGTCCCAGATAGATGAATGGATAGATGATAGATAGACACATACATACATAAATACGTAGAGAGAGAGATAGATACACAGACACAGATCAATCACTGGTTTTTTGGGAAGATTCTAGGAAACCACTTTAACACTTTGAAAAACTGATAAATCAAGCATTTAGCCTGCCTTTCCTATGTGACCTGTATCTCAGGATATGCAGATAGTCGATGAAAGAAAGTTTTTCCTTGTAGAAGCATTCAAGAGAATAAATGAGGAAGGGATGTCGGAAGTGGAACATCACTATTTTGCAAGCTCCAATGAATCAGTGGGTTTAACCATTGATCATTAATGATTAGTAATGTCGTAGAAAGAGAAAAACAGGCCTTATATACCTCCTAATGGAAGAGCACAACACTATCAATGAAACGACCTTGAGAAAACATACTGAACCTGAATCTGAGCGAGGCTTGAGACCTAACCACCAGCTTACAGGCTGCTTAAGGGACAGAGGGGCATGTGAAATGACCCACAGAGTGCAATCAACAAATCGAGATTGAGGAAGACTCTACGACACGAGGACCGGGCTGCTTTAACACAACCCTCTCCCCCAAAATTGCAAGTTACTAAAGAGAGATGGAAGACAAACCTAAAGATGAAAAGAAACTTACATGGCATAGAAAATTGCAAGGCATGGGCCTCATCTGGATCCCAATTCAAACAAATTGGGGAACTGAACACTTGACTGGATGTGTGATGATATTGATGGTAATGATTGATAATTTCTTCGTTGTGATAATGGTATTATTATTTTTTTAAAGTCCTTATATCTTAAGGAAACACACCAAAATGTTTTCAGATGAAATGCCATGATCACCTGCATGTGCTTTGAAGTTACTGGGCACGAGGAAGAGGTGGACAGCAGGTAGAGAAGAATGAGAAATGGCCAAGGGTCAGTGGGTGGATGAAGCTGAGAACAGCAGATTCATTCCGTTATTCTCTCAACTTTTAAATACGCTTGACCATTTCTAGAATCTAAATTTTTTTAAACCAGGATGATGAGCAGGGTTAGTGATAGGGAGAGAAATCAGGAAAGTCCCTCTGAGGAAGTGACATTCAAAGTTGAATGACAAGGAGCCAGCCATGTGAGCAAACAGAGGAAGAGTATTCCGGGCAAAGGGACAGCAAGTCCGAAGGCACCAAGATTGCTTGGCACAATCTAAGAAATAAGCTTGTAAAATGCCACTTACACGTTTTCTAAATTATATGATTAGCCATGAGAAGATGCCTAATTAGCAACCGAAAATACTGCTGCTTTGAAAATGATGCTAATTTTCAGTAGGGCTTCTCCCCTCCACGTGGAGATGTTTATACAAACCCTATGCTCCAGACTGAAATTTCAGGTGTTTTAAAAATTTTGATGAAAATTATTTTAACTGAAAAAATTTTAATTGCCTTATTGTCTTCATCGCTTGATGTCTGATTCCACTGCTGGGATCCATCCTGGCACCTTCCGGAGTTCCACAGGCTGCCAGTTCAAACAGCCACATGTCAGTAAATGAAAGGAAAATACAGTTTTTTATATTTGTGAAATACTGCACCAATGCATGTAGTGTAAAATAGCCCAGTATGGTCCCAGCTGAATAGTAAGAGGGTGATTTATTCCCAAGGCTCTGTTTCCATTTTTGCTGTTTATGATAGCATATCAATGGAGCTTTTTGATTGAATTACCACCTTGTATTCAGGCTGGGACCATGCATTATTACATATGTAAGTATAAATGTTGATGCAAATGAGTTTTCCTAATGAAATGAGAGGCAGTTTATTTTGCCTTGCATAATGGGTGGTTCTGAGGACCAAATTTATTTTCTAAAAGTGAGTACATGCTTATTTTTCAATTTGTCATCCATTCTTAGCATGAGCACCCCAATAATTCAGATCTGCAGATCTTTAAGCTTTCACATGTTAATGTGGATTTTTTTTCATTTTTAAACTGAAATCAATTTCAGTGTGATTTATCATCAGATTTACATACCTTATGTAAAATGCTTAAGTGAATGAAGTAATAACTTTAGGCCTATGGGTTAGAGAGAGCAATTTTCAGTCTCTCAGTTCTAAATAAACTGTGAGATCCTGGGTCGTATTTTCACTTTATTCATTACAGCGTGTGCTTTAGTTATTACCGAGTTTTGGAATGTCTAGAAGCTTCAAATGAGCTGAGTTACTTTTAAATATTGCTGAATTTTATTTCATACAATTTGAGCCACTCTGCTTGGTGTACCTGCTCTTCTATTATCTCCTTCCCCAACCAGCTGGCCAAGTCTGGAGTTTATTTCACTCTTCATAAATTAGGATACTAATGTGAAGCCCCAGGCTCTCGCTTTGCATATGAAATGAACTGCAGCTTCCCGGCTTGCAAAGTCGACTGAGGATTTGCTTAGTAAATACTCGCCCGGTGATGGCTGGGGGAGAAGCTGGGGGAAAGAGGAACCATGTGGGAGACTTTCCCACCTCTGGGGAGGTGAAGCCTCCTGGGAGCAGACCCCAGGGCCGGAGTCTGCCCGGCCAGCCTTCTGCACAAATTGTCAGTTTAGGGATTGACTGCGCAGAGGTCCTCAGGAGAGCATGATGTGGGTTTAGAGACAATGATAGCTTTCTTTCCAGACATCTCCCAATAATAATAATGGTATAGTAATAATCATCCTGTTTATTTATTATACTTAGATCTAAATAATATGTACTAATAAGTCAATATATGTATTATACTAGTATATAATATACAGGATATATATCCTAATAATAATAGTAATAATACTCAAACATTTATTGAGCGCTTACTGTGTCCAAACACTACGCTGAGTATCCAACACGCATTAATGCACTTAATCTCCACAACGACCCTCCAAGGTAAGAATCACTGTAATGAATCAGTGATAAAGAAACAGAGGCTCAGAGAAGTTAAGTAGTTTGACCAGAGTCACCCAGCTAATAAGTAGAGGAGCCACGATTTAAAACCAGTGTGACCTCACAGGATTCTTCACCTCACGAGCATTCTCCTTTAGCAAGATTTCGGCCTCCCAAGGAACGCTTCTTTGCGCAGCATTTGTTAAAATCCCCACGATCGCCCGTCCTGCGGGAGGCAAAGGACAGTGTGTAGCCAGGTGGCGGTTTAGAAGTCCAACTTTGAAAGTCAGACAGATCTGGTTAAATTCCAACTCAAGTGTTGTCACTTAAGCTGCATGGCCTTGCACACATTGCTCAACCGCTCTCCGCCTCAGTTTCCCCATCTGCAATATGGAGATGACCAGGATAATATTGTGATCGTGAAGAAGTGATGAAGCAAGGCAGTGTCCAATGGGTCAGAACCTGATGGCACCAGCTATCTCTAAACTAAAACCTTACTCCAGATTTCCTCCTATGGAGCCGCTCTGGGAGCTGTTCTGAAGGGCCTTAGCAATTTGCATTTCTAATTACCCTCCAACTACCTGCCTGGCCAGTCCTCTGAGGAGGTACTCCGTGACTAATGTGATACCACTTAGAAATTTCTTTGAGTTCTTCAGAAGAAAGGTTTTCTGTACAATGCAGCTGGTGGTGTTCCCGTTTAGAGGGATCTGAAAACCTGGCCGTGTTGCTGATACGCTCACAGGGAGTTGAAAGGAGGATTATCTTTTAAGACTTGAGAATGTTGATGTTTGCAAATATTTTCTTGCTGCCTCTCCTCATACTGCAAATTGACTGCAGAGATAATGGGCAAAGGATGACATCATAGAAGCAGGAGCCTTTTAAGTGCCAGAGCGGGAGGAACCACTCAGAGTAATTAGGAAATCCTTAAACAAGTGTTTGCAAAGTATTGGCTAACCCTTAACGTTTGCCTTTTCTTTTCTTTTTTTATTTTTCCTGGCATCCAACTGTAAAAATCTGACCTTGAATAATTATCTACACACTGGCTTTCAGCACCAGGGGCCGGAGGCTCTGGGCCGCCATCGGCTTGCACGTGGATGCCATTGAACCTAAGAGCCCAGAACGAGGGGGGAGCTGCTGGAGGAAGTGCTCGCTCGGACACCTGGGTAAAGTGGAGGTGCATGCAGCCCTTGCTAAATGCTCCAAGACAAGTGCCCACTTTCTCTCCTCTTGCTTCCTTTTCCAAGATGGCTGGATAGCCTGATAAAATATCTCTTTCTGTTTAAACTGGCCTGGATCCCATTAGTCACCATGGCCACCTAGAGAAAAGCTGGCTTTCCCAGGAGGGTCCTTTGGTCTGTGTAGCAGAGTGGGCAGAATGATTGGAAATCCTGTGTTTGGAGCGCAGGTCTGTGGTGAGATGGGGCGAGCTGAGGCGAAGCTATGCCAGGGCGGGTGTTAAATCTTTTACTATCTAGGTCAATATATGGAGTCTTCTGGAAACCAATATTCTTACCATAAAGAACACTAGATAGACACGTAGATACATAGATACATAGATGGATAGATAGAAAACTCTTTTCTATTTATAAAAGCAATGTATTTCCCTTATAGAACAATTAGAAAAGATAAAAGAGTAAAAAGAAGTCAGGAGAAAAATGTCGCTGATCCTACCTCTCAGTGGAAACCTTCAATCTTTCTTTCTATGCATTTTTACATAGTTGAGACAATGCTAGGTAGGTAATTTTGTAGTCAGTGATTTTCATACCGTTATTTCACAGGCGTTTCCCCAAACTTTGGCTGGTGGCTTCATAGTATTCCACCAGAGGACTATGCCCTAATGTGCATAACCATTCTGCTAACTATGGACGTTTGGGTTTTTTTCCATGTTTGGTTATTAAAAATGAGGCTAGATTGACCTCCCCACCAGCCTCCCAGTCCTTCACCCAGCGCAGCCGTGCTATGAACCAGGGGGTTCAGGAATCTTCCTCGGTCTCATTTAGCCACTGTTTCAGCAGGTGAGAATTATGACTACCCGGATTGCTTTAACTTCCAAAATGGAGCTTTTCTGATTCTTAATGGGAAAAGGGAAAAAAGCCACATGTTTTCTTGTGATTGTGTAACATCCTCTTCAAGAATCACTGGGTTCAAGAAAAATGGATTAAATCAGTGAGCCAAAGCACAAGGTGATATTCAGAAAACCTCATACACCAGGTCTTCTATACCTTGTTTTTAAATGATTGCTCAGTGTGCGCAGCAAATCTTCGGCAGGGAGCAGGGGTAACACCACCCTGTAAAGAGGTCTTTTCCTTAAGTCAAAACAAGGGTGAGCCTCCCGGCCAGAGTCTCTGAGTGCTCTGAGCAGGCCAGTGTAGATCCCTGTGGTCATCAGGGCGGTATGTGGATGCAGTGTTGGAGGAACTGAAGGCAAAGTCTATAGATGCTTGCAGGACGCTTGATGCCGAGTGGACTGTGTGCACGGAGGTCCAGGGCCACCTTCCCGCTGGAGAAGCCTGGCCCACTCTGATTGCTGAAGCCCTGGAAGGCAGTGGCTCCCACAGCAGTTTCCCTTTCTACCCCTGTACATTTCCAGGGCTCCTTATGTTCTGTATCACGGTCCTTTCCTCTCCTTGCTGCTCTGTCACAGAGTGGAGAGAACAGTGACGGGGCATCACCTCTCCTCTGAGCATGCCTCTGGAGGAAGTTCCATTGGACGCTCTCTTGTGTCACTTTCCCTGGTCTTCTCTTCCCCTCTCTCCCTTCTGCTCTTCCCCCCTCCTCTGTCTTTCTTGCCTGAGTATTAGGCCTGATTGCTTCATGGCCAGAAGTAGTTTTAACTCCATGTTACTCCCTGAATTAGAGACCTAGAAACACAGTCTCCAGCTTGGCCCATCGCAGGAGCTGCTTGAAAACAGGGGTCCCTAATCGCTAATTCCTTGGGGCAAGTCTTAATCCTCGAAGAGCAATAATGGGGTTTAATGGAGTTCAACAGAGAGGAGAACCACCATCAGACATTGTCTTTTCAGATTCAAAACTATTTAAATTCTGAAGAAAACTAAATGCATACAAAGAATCAGGGAGCAAATTTCCAAATAGATTAGAACTCATGGGTTCAGATTTTCTGCTGCGTTGCTTTTAAATGATGCTTACATTTCACACGACAATGTCTTGACACTGTGTCTAATATTTATTCCTCAAGCTCCTAGTAAAATGCCCTTTGCAGATTAAGTTTATTCATTCATCTGTTCTCAACAGTTTATTGAGTTGTTTATGCGCCAAGTATGGTACTGGGTCATGGAGACGCGAGAATGAACAAAATCAACCTTATCCTTCCTCTTTTGGAGTATGCGGTCTAGTGGAAGATAGATGTTAGACGAGTAATTACACGTGGATAAATTATTATAACTCTTGGTAAGTGCTGTGAAGGGCAAGCGGAGGACGTACCTGGAGATTTGATTTCGATGTGAGGTGGGATAGGGCGGTACAGGGGAGAGGGGTCAGAGGACATTTCCTGAAGAGATGTGTTCCGGCTGATGCCTAGGATATGTACAGAACTTAACCAGCAGAGAGCAAGAGAAACCGTTTTCTAGGCAAGCAGCAGCATGTGCAGGGACTCCTGGAAGAGAAGACATTGGCCAACTGGAGGAACTCTCTATCTTAGGCAGCAGGAGATGGGACCAGAGAGATAGGAAGAAGCCAGATTAGGGAAGTTTTGCCAGGTCATAGGAAGACATTGGAATATTATCCTAAGGATAAAGGCAAACGTTGATTGTGGGTTTTTTTTTAAATTTACTTTTTTTAAAGCAGTGAAGGGACATAATCAAATTTGTATTTCCAAATCTCTTGGGCCGCATTGTGAAGAAAGAGGTGAAGGACATTGGGCGACCAGCTTTGCTGGAGTCTTCGTGAAAGATGGTGGTGTCTCAGATGAGGGGGCTGGAGGTGTCTAATGGAGAGACAGATGGCGAAGGGAGAGTGTTGGCAGGAAGAGTTGACAAGTCTTGGTAAGACTGGATGGAAGTGGGGGCTGATGGAAGAGGGAGATACCAAGGAAAAATTTCAGATACCTTCTACTTTCATAGAAGGAAAACACTGAAGACCAACAGACTCGGAGGTAGGAGATAAATATAAGTGAATGAAGCATTACAATGATTACTTTAGTGCCTATTCAAAACCTCTGACTTGCTAGGTATTCTGGGAGTAGAAGACAGGACCCCAGGCAGATGGTCAGTTCTTGTCCTTGGGAGTTTACAGTGATGTGGAGCCCAGACGTTCCTGCAAGCGTTACTCAAGTTGACATGAGTAGCTACAACCTGTCTCTTAAGACTTGTCGTACTTCCTACCTCTCCTTATGGAGGACCTAAGTGTATTCATCCACAAGTTTCTATACCATTCAATGGCTTTTGATAGTGAATATGAATCATCAGTCTCTTCACAACCCCAAAAGAAGGCATTTATCTGGTTTTCATCCCAAGCTGAGCTCTGTTATCCACATTGTTCTTCTGGTAACCACACGGTATACAATTCTTAAGAGGTATTTTAACAAGGTTTCTTGAGTCATTTCAATAAGTTCTTTAAAAGAAACAGTGTATTTTTTTTTCAGGAAGTAAACGATGGCATTTGTGCCGTTGTAAATCATGACGGATTTCCATATTCTCTGCCATAAAGAACCTTTTTTCCTCTTAGAAAGGAAAATTAAGGTTGCTGTACCATGGGATCACTTTCATTATCTTTAGCATACAAATGATCTTTTAAAAAGATTTTCTTCCTCTCCATATGTACAGTATCAATGATATAATTTACATTGCATCCTTTATATTAACACTCTGATCCATCAGCGCTAACAATGCGAGGTCTTTGTGTGAGGGGCTGTCGGACAAATGTTTTAGCTTGTGAGAAGAAAATTGTTAGCATTTGAATAGAGAATGGTACAGGAAGGATTAATAGCCTACTTTGATGGATTAGAATGTAGGGAAATTGCTCAATATTAATATGAAAATGTTTGTGAATTGGTTGCAAGGTGCTGTCAATGGAAAATGATTATGTCTCCAAGGCCTTATCAGTTGAGACTTGACTCTTAGCAAAGACTTTCACAGAAAAGACTGATGAGGGGTGTGGAAGATGGCTGGCTCCCAGAACAGGGACAAAAACCCACCATTCAACCATTGGAGTCCTCATGTCACTTTGGGTGCCCTTTCCATAATATTGTACATCTTTATATTAACATTTGAATATGGATTTATAATAGAAAAGAAAGGAAATGTAGGTGATAAGTTATTATTTCTATAATTTAGCTTTTCCATCCTTGAAACCCCAATCAGAAACAAGCAGGGCATTGCTGCATATACAGTCTAGCTCCCTTTAACTGAAATTTTTGTCTGTGTACAATGGTTTCCAAGATGGTAATTTGCAAGAATGGTCGACAGTTCGAAAACCATGATGTGAAAATGATTGTTTAATACTGGTGTAACAAAATCAATCAGAGCAGGCCTAATTGTAGAATGATAGCTAAGAGATTTTGCAGGTGTTAAAAAGTTAAACTTGCAAAATTTCGCTCTGGTGCTTTAAAAATATCTTAAGCGTTAATTTGTTTTTGAAATTAACTTACCCACCGGAAGTTCAAATTCACGACAAAATGGAGACTAATAAAGCTTTGTTGCCTCTACCAAAGTCCAGAGAATAGCCACTCTCTTTGCCCCTCTGGTGGGAGGCCGCCCGCGCTGGCCTGCCTCATCCTGCAACAGCACAGTAATGCTGACGTTCATTCTCACTGACTGTCACCAGGGTAGAAATGACAGGAGGGGCAGCAGGAAACACTGCTCTTAAAATCAAGCCACTATTCCTTCTAAGAGCAGACAAGTGCTCAGTAGGGTCCTCAGAATATATTTTTCCTATTTAAGTTTCCTAGTTAGCGCCAGAGCAGGCTTCTTGACTTTGACACTATTGTCATTTTGGGTGGAATAACTCTTTCTTGTAGGGCTGTCCTGTGCATTGTAGCTGTTTAGCAGCATCTCTGACCTCTACCCACTAGATGCCAGTAGCATCCCCCCAGGTGTGAGGACCAAGAATGTCTCCACACTCTGCCAGGTGTCCCCTGGAGGACAAAACGCCTCCCCCTCCCAAGTTCACAGTTGAGCTGAAGAACTGAAAGGTAGTCATGAGTTACGTAGGAATATTACTCTCGGAATGAGAAACATATATAATGTTAAATTATTTTCTCCTTAAAATAAAAGGTGAGATTCCACCAAGTTTGTTTCCACATTTTTTAAAAAGTAATAATACCAGCTACTGTCTATTGAATGCTAGCAGTTTCCCCAATATCATTATACAGTCTTCAGAAAAACCTGATGAATTGGGTAAAATGATTCCCATTTAACAGAAACAGCCTTGCAGGTGTTAAACCACTCGTGCAAAGTCAATCTGCTAATGTGGCACCAGTGGGACCCAAGTCCGCAAGGGGGGCCTCCAACAGCAAAGCTCTTCGTTGCCTCTGCATGCTCCCAGCAGGGAGGCCTTCACAACAGATGCCTGAGCTGCACCCCTGACAGCCTCCCGTGCGGCTGAATCTCAGCCTCTGATCATAACCCCTAAAAGGAGCTCTAAGACTGCCTCCTTCCCAGGCTGTGGAGGGTCACCAGGCAACACAGCAGTGTGGGTGGCAGCTTGTAACCCCAGGGTCCCCTGCAACAATGAAGCCTCGGTCAGCTCTCCACGGTGCCTTGCCCCTTTCCTGCTGTGGCAAATGACAATCCTGCTGCAGGGGCCCACACCTGCAGGATGCAGAAACCTGAAATAATGGTGCCAGGAATTATCTTGAAGCCTACGCACCCCGCCATGCTTCCTCTTTCCCCGTAATCTCTATAGGTGAGATGTCCTGAAACAGTGACATCACTTTATTCTGGGCTTGTATCCAGTGGCTTTAGTCTGTTGCTTCAAATCACAAACCCCACCCTTTGCACAGCTAAGTACTGAGCCTCCACAAAATAAATGCGTATATGCATAAACATGCAAGTTTGCATAGATTTTCAGGGGGTTCCCACAACCCACCTAGACATCCCTCCCTAGACCCCCGATTAAGAACCCATTTCCAGACCAATTTGTGGCCTCTGCAAGAATTTTGGTGTAATTCAGAGAAGCACCTTCTTCACAATACAAGAAACCCATTTTGGACACACTAGGATCTAATTTGTGAAAATGAGCAGTTACAGTAACTGACGAGGGCGCACCAGGGTGAGCAAGTGACAGCTTCCCAGGGCCTGGCAGTCTGCATTCTAGGAAGCTGACACTTCCAAAGGCCGGCCTGTGGCAGACGTGTCCCCTGCGTGCCCCTGGGATTGGCAGCTTCATTACTGCTGTTGTCAGTGTTTGTGGAGTCTCGACCCTGAGCACCGGCCAGACCTTCCCCAGGTAGAGATGTTCATTGTAGCCTATTAATTCCCAGGCGAAGATGGAGTCAAGATAGAGGGCTGGCAGCTCTTGATCCCATCGCTAGACTTTCTGCTTTAATTCCCCCTTGTTTGCAGCTGATGTGTGCCCACCCCCGTCCTGTCTGTTGTCGTCTTGGCCCAGATTCCCCCTCTTTTCTTTTTGAATTAAAAACTCCCCTGAAATTATACATGTTCCTAGTTCTAAAGAATTCAATAAGGCTCCCCAGTGCCTCCCCAGTTTCCTCTCCCCTCACCCCAATCCCACTTTCTAGAAGTTATTTCCATTTCTTCCTAATGTGTCTTTGGGCACTTACTTCCTTGTTTCTAAATAACATGTTTGTATAGCCTTTTCTTTATTTTTAAATATAGATATTGTCTGTTCACTTCCTACTGTAGGATATGAGGCTCTGGTACTTAATGCGTTTCCCACTGTCACCCCCAACACACACAGGCCTGGCAACACACATGCCCACCTCCTGCCACCTTCCTCCCAATAGAGTTATGTCATTATTTGTATTTATTTCAATATTCAGCATTTACCTTGTCATGATCATGTCAATATTACCCACGGCTGAGCCATTGATTATACTCTGAGTGCATCTCCTTCTTGTGTAGCTTTTTGTTTTCCCTGGAGTTGCTAATGGCCTTTTTTTCTATGTACCTCTCAGTAATTCACCTGCAGGCTCTCTATCAAAACCGTGAATCTCCTCTCAGCATTTTAAAACACGTCTGCTATTTGATCAGTTTTGGATTCTACTCAGAGATGTCCCTTCAGGGCTGTAGTACCACCCCATTCTCCTACCTGGTCTAGACTGGCTGTCCTCTAGAGTGGCTTCCCGGTATCTTTCTTCTCCAGCATCCCAGGAGTCCCTGTAGTCTCTTTATTAGGTTGGATCTGTTTCCTGGAGCTTTGTCCCTTTCTTTTGGTGAAGATCATCCAGTAACTTCTGACTGTGGGTTTATGTGATATAGAGTCTTTGAGACTGAAAATGCCTTTTTCCTAATCTTGCCAACAAATGCCAAGCCTTCAAGTGACCCTTCTTCAAAACATCATAAAATCTCTTGTAGTTCCCTACCTTATTGCTCCGTGGACATCAGCGTGTTCTTGTCATTGAGTTTCAGGCTCTCAGGAGCGTTGAGGGGGCCCCTCCAGTCCATTTCCCACCGGCCTCTCAGAATTAACAACAACCTGGAGTAGACACCCTTTACCGTTTAGCAAGTCCTGCCACGGTCATATCTTGTTGTGGGAGGCAGGCAGACATGGTGAATCCTGTGTCTGAGGAAACTGAGGCCAACTCAGGACCACATCGTCCATAAATGTGGTTAGAACACAGGGTTCTGAGCCCCCGTGAGAGTAGAGAGCTTGAGAGACCAACAGAGAATGTGCTTGTACCGCCAGAAAAACAGAGACACCACAAATATCCAAGTTTTGATGAGCTTAGCCAGAACTTTGCATTAAGAAATTCTTCTAACAAGCTATTTTTATATCAGCATACATGTTTCATATAAAACATGTTTTCTATAAGTTTTACATTTTATGGTTTTGTAAGTTTTTGGACTCTGTGTGGTAGGTCAAGGGAACACCATAATGCTTCCATGTTTGGGAGCTTGAAGACTCTTAATTGGGTTTGCTTCAAGCTGGGTGATTTGCTGTCCCCTCCACCACGCCCCCCTCCCCCCCCCCACCGCCCCATTCTACCATGATTAAATAAAGTTAATTTTTATAATTACACTTAAGTTTGGTCCGCCCAACAAAACCAACTTTTAGGCATTGGCCAAAAATTGTTGCAAGAATGTTCTATTTACTGAACAATTTCTCAGTTAGAAAAGAAGGGTTGGGTTTTATACCCAGACCACCAGGGGAAACTTTTCAATCTATGCTCTCTCTCTCTCTGATATTTTCCCTTGATCCTTAGTTGATTTCCTTCCACCATGTTAGAGAGCCGGAGTTACTGATGCTGATAGGTGGGGAAAGAAAATTCAAAACAGTAGAATTCCACTGACCTTTATCAGAGCTTAGGAACCATTTTTACTTTCCAGGCAGAGAAAACAGCAAGTGCAGAGACCCTGTGGCCCTTCCGATGTCCCCATTCCCTCAATGCTCTGCTTTCTCAGGTAAGAGCTAGCCAATTTTTAAAAGCAATCCCTGGTGAAGTATTCTGGATTAATGTGGTACAAACATAGCTTGAAAAACATGTTCTGGAGACTGTGCTTTCATCCAGAGGGAAGAGAAGTCGTGGGATTTCTGATCTTCACAGGCGGGGGACTTGCGTATTTCCCAACCATGGAGAACAGTCCCCAGGAGAAGTGACCGAGTAGGGAGGAAACGGGGAAGGATTTGAGATCAAGAGGCCCGGCTGGTGAGCCTGCTCTGTCCTATCGTGGCTGTGTGATGGAGTCACCCCTTGCTCTAAATTGAGATAATGTAAGATTTGTTATCCCTTAGGCTGTATCTCAATGCAGAGGGCCTAGCAAAGTGCTTGTGATGAGACACAGGCACGAAAGACCAGTGCATACCAGAAGCAGGAAATTCGTGTTAGTTTTCACCAAGTTAATTTCATTTCTTAACATTTTAATGCCAAGATATGGTACTCTCACAGAAGGTATGTTTCTGTAACTCATTTTTCCATATCTGCCAAAAACCAGATTTTCTTTCTCTAGACTCAGCCCGCAAAAAATGAAATGTGTGTAAGGGCATGTATCAGTGAGGACTTGGGGCTGCAGACATAGCGGTGGACTCTATTACCCTAAGGAGAGCGAGGAATTTATTCAAAGTTTATCAGAGTGCATGGAATTGATACTGAGAGTGGTAGCTCGTATGGCTTGGTTCCGTCCAATCAGAAGGGAGCAGGAGCAGGTCCCTGGTGGCCTCCTGCCGTTCTGGGAGTTAGACCTTAGGTTTCTGGAGGGTGGGGAAGGCTGAGCAGGTTCCAGGGGAGGGGTCTCAGCCAGGGCAGAGGGCAGAGGCAGCTGGGGAGCATGGGGCAGCGGCTCTTTGCTTCAACATTTTAACCACTGGCATGTGCTCACTAATGCAGACCCTCTGAACATCAGTCCAGGCTAGGGCAGAGACCAGGAGCGCTGGGCTGGAGAAGGACTCAGAAACCCAGGTAGTGAGGACGACACCTCCACTGTCTTTTATGAGACATTCTGTGGAGGCCACTGTGGCTGATTCCGAACACCACTGCTGTGAGGAATTCCTAATCGTGTCTTCATCTTTGTGCATTCATTCAGGATGCAGAGTCCTTGGGGGGAACGTCAGGCTGGCCAAGGCTGGGCCCGCACTCTGCCTGCCGTGGAGTGAGGAGAAGGTGGTACCAAGCCAGCGCTGCTTTCTGCTATAACACAGCCAATGGGGATTTCTTCCGAGGAAGAAAGGGCTTTGGATGCTGGGTATCCATTGTCCACCAGATTGAGTGTTCAATGTCGAGACAACAAAGCTTTCTGTAAGGTGGTCTCTAAATCTGTTTCTCCTCCTCTCCCTCACCTAGAGAGTAGCTCTGTAAACAAGCCATCATCATCGTCGCATGAGACCTTAAAAAACCGTGAGGTGATCGGGTATGTGTTGCACAGCTCAAGGTCACCTTGGATTTTCGTCTTGACTGCCATCTTTTCTTCTCATTAAAATATTTGACAAGAATTCTTTGCATGGATGAGCAGCCCCAAGCCCCCCAGCCCCACACTGTTCTCACAAAGATGTTGTACTGTCATAGTAAATAATTGTGCTGCCAGCCGGAAATCAATATCTGTGTTATACACACATTAACACAGAAATCTGGTATTTGTACAGGTATAATGCCAGAAGATACTGCATGATTTCTTGATGAAATAACAAGGTTTTTCTTCCCTTTAGGTTACTTGTAAGTGGCCTAAAAAGTAGGGTTTACATCTTTATTCATTTCTGGATCCCTACTGTACCTGGTGAAGAGCTTTGATCATAGCTGATAATTGAAAATACTTATTGCGTTGGACAGCGGTGTTGGAACTGCAAGAATATGAATACGTTCTTAGTTGAAGAAATTGTATATAGGAGGCGGTCGAGTCTTGTGGTTAGTGTTACAAGTAGGATGACCAACTGACCCGGGCCAACTGAGGAGGTGACCAGGAATCACAAATTTCAGGACTAAAACCCCGAAAGTCTCAGGCTCAGGCGCCAGACAGCCCGGATTTGACCCCTGGTTCTACCACCTGTTAAGTGCGTGATTCAGTTTTCTATTTGTAAAATGTAAATAATAACACATTTATTATTGGGCTTTGGCAATAAATATGCTAACATGTATACACTATTTAGGCCTATCTTGGATCATAGGACACGCTCAGTCAATGCTGACAAATAGTAAATTATTATAATGAGGCCTGGGTTTCATGTCTCCTCCCAGAGCCCAGAAGATATTTCTGTGAATTTCCTTCTTAGCATTTGTAAGTCTTTTTAAAATAGTTCACGTTGTAAAATTTAAACAGTAGAGAGTTTGTTGCAAAACAACGTTATTTTGAAAGAGAAAAAACCAGCCTTTGCAGGTTTTGGCAAATAACAAGTGAAATTGGAAAGCCCGTTGCATAATCACAATATGTTACGATGTGACATGGACTGGAAACATTTGTAGGTGTGGGGAAAAGTATCCTGAGATGAGCAATGTGATTCCACTTTTTAGATGGCTGTTGTCGGATCTGACTCTTCTCTACACGCACACACGTGTAGAGACCCCCCGATACAGTGCTGGGTGTTTTTTTACTGGGAACTTGAGTACTTCCCAAAATGATCCAGGGGGAAAGAAAAGGAAAGGGAGGAGGGCAGGAAAAGCCTCTTGTACCCAAATAAATACCATCGAAATGCCACTGTAGCTCTGATCGCTTTGATTTTCTTCTCCCTCCAATGGAAACGTTCCTTATCCCCAATTTCATGGACAAGCTTAAATCAATGTGTAAATATTTTGCCCTCACTAGGACCTGATTTCTTCATCTAAGTATTCAGAAGTCTTTAGACCACATGCGAAAGAACGCAGAGGCCTTATCGTCTTACACGGAAACCAGGGCATGTGCTGAAAGCTAAGCCATGAAGGGGTAACCGTGGCCTGAAAGCAGACTCGCCAGCTCTGAGCTGGTGCTCTCCTGAGCCAGGACAGCCCACTCACTGTGAGCCTGCCTTGCTTTTAATTGGGTTTTGGCTATGCAAGCTCAGATCCCTGGGATGAAAAGAGGAAATGGTCAATAATCTGGGCGTGCCATCAAGTCTGTGGGTGCTGGGGACTGTCCGAGTGGCTGAGTTCTGACTTTCTGTTGTGCAACCCTGAATCCTTTCCTTCTCCTTAGACCCTAATCCACTCGGGAGAGTTACGCTTTTAGAGTTGTAAGATGGTTCTAGTGTTTTCTTGTTTCCTCCTGCTTTTTAGAAAAAGCAGCAAAGTAACACGAAGCAAATTAACATAAAAATTTCGTTAAGAAGAGGCGGAAGAGACAGGATACGATCTGGTGTCAGGAAGCAGGACCCATGTCTGTGCCTCCCAGGGTAGGACACGCGCTGTTGGGAGTGCGTAAAAAGATTTTAGGTGGCGCAGAAAATACCAGAGGCTGCCACAGTGATGAAGAGTCCCTTTTCCAGTCCCTTTCTTCCCTCTGCCTACATCTGGAAGACGGGCTCAGCTGGGGCTCGCGTGTCTCTTCACGCGTCTCCAGCACTCTCCAACCTTCCTCTTTAACAAAGATCAGGGCCCTATGGGTCAAGCCATCAGCAGGCAACAGAATCTTGCTTGAATTTAATAACATTGCTTTGCTTGCTTTTTATTTACTTTTCATGTTTGCTTTCTTTTCCATTTATTGCACTGAACAAACGTTTTTATTTTTTTAAATAACAGTGTACTTATTTAAAGAAAGCTAGTAAGTAATTGTAGTAAGGTAAGTGTATGGATATGTAGGAAATCATAAAGGTAATACATGAACAGCCCAATTTCAGGAGCCACTGACCAATTGCTTCACTGTGAAGGGACAATCTAATTCTTTCATCTATCCATCCAGCCATCCCTTCATCCACCTTTGCATCCTCCATCCATCCATCTGTCCTTTCATCCACCCATCCAGCCTCCAACCATCCACCCATCCATCCACTCATCATTCCATCCTCCACCCATCCATTCATCTATCCACCTATCCATCCACCCAACAAATATTTATTGAGCATCTACTACGTTGTGCTGAACCTTGAGGATCAGGGGGCAAAGTCTTTGGCCTTACGGAGTGGTAATGGAGATAGACAGCAAACAAATAAACAAATAAGTATATCAAATAATGTCAGAAATAAAATAAAGGAACATAAAACAAAATAAGGGACTGGAGAGTGACAGACGTGAAGGATCTGATTTTGATAGAGTGGCTGGGCAGGGCCCTTTGAGGAGATGCCTTTTGAGCAAAGGCTGGAATAAATATAGGTGTGAACTATTGTCTATCTGGAAGGAAAGCATTTCAGGCAACTGGAACAGCCAGTGCGAAGTCCCAAGGCAGAAGTGTGCCTGGTGTGGTGTGGCTGCAGTGGAGTGAACAAGGGGGCAGGGCATGAGATGTGACTGGAGATCTGAGCAGGAGTTGAGTTCTATAAGGCCTTGTCAGCCACGGCAATAATTTTATTCCTAGTGCGATGGGAGCCATTCAAGTGCTTTGAGCAAAGAAAACAATCTGACGTATTTTTAAAGGTCACTCTGGCTGCTGTGTGGAGAAGAGACTGGGGAGGATGTGGCAGAGTGGAAGGGGGACACACGAGGAGGGGGACTCCTGCAGGCTGTTCAAGGCTGTGGCTTGCACCCAGATGGTGGTTTTGAGAAGCTTAAGCCCCATGAAGCAATGGGACCTTTATTGACCGTTTCTAAGGGATGAGTGAAACCTGCATAAAACCAGCACTGCTTTGGAAGGACTTGAATACTAGCAACAGATAAGATAATAATTCTTGCTGTGTGGAAGATTCTAGAAGATGGCATTGCTTTCTATGTGGGACCCTTTCTCTGAGAGATTCTGTGAGTGCATCATCTCGAGAAAGATCTAATGGGATCAGAGAAGCTTCATTCAAGGGCAAAAAGATGAGTGGAAAGCAAAGACCAGTGCTGGATGCTTCAGCCTGGGACCAAGTTGTCTAAAGAGAGCATGACATAAATCTTCAGACTCTTTATGCAAACAAAGGGGAACACTAACTTATCAAATCCTGAAAAGACCATGAGAAAGGGACACTATGCAAGCTTGCACGGCATAGAGGAGAGTGTTGGTTCTCGAACTTTGCTGTACATAGAACAACCCAAGAGGCTTTTAAAAATCCCATTGTCCAGGGAACGCCCCAGACCAATTAAATCAGAATCTCTGGAGATGGGATCCAGGCCACAGTAGCAGTAAAACTCGCCAGATGACTCCCAAGTGCCGCCAAGCTGGAGAGCCAATGCACAGAGTGGTGCTTTCGAACTGCTGTGGGCACATAGCCCAGCGCCGGGGTGGCTGCACAGCTGCCTCTGATTCAGCAAGTCTGTGGTGGGGCCTGAGACGCTGCATTTCTAACTAGCGCCAAGTGAGGCTGACGTTGCTGCTCTGGGGACCTCGCTTGGAGCAGTGAGAGCATAAGAATAGAGAAGAGAACTGGGAGCGAGAGAACCTCTGTTTGAATATTTGCTCTGGCATTTTTTAGCTGTAGGATGATCAACCATCCCCATTTTCTGGTACACTCCTGATTTGGGCATTTGAAAATCCCGTGTCCCAGCCAAACAGGGACAGTTGGCCACCCTATGCATGATCGTGGGAAGTCAGGTAAAGCCTCTGAGCTTGGTGGTTGTGAGAATTAATGGGTACAGATGTCTGATAAAGTAACCTCGTACGCAGGAGGAGCCCAAAAAGCATTTGATAATTGAATGGCAATAGTTTTCAAATTAAAACCATGGTGAACGATCACTTCACACTCACCAGAATGGCTAGTGTGAAAATGCCGATGTTGTCAAGAATGTGGAGTAACTGGAACTTTCATGCACCACTGATGGGGGTTAAGTGGGTAGAACTACTTAGAAAAAGATGTTTGACAGTATCTACTCCCCCCATGCATATGCATCTCTTATGGCCCAGAAATTTCCATTCTAGGTGTATACCCAAGAGAAATACATTAATCCTCACCAAAAGATATGGATGGCAGCTTTCTTATAATAGTAAGAAGTTAGAAACAACCCCAAGGTCTGTCAGTTAATTGCATATAGAAATTGGAGTATACTCATAAGACGGAATATAGCCATAAAGATAAGAGGACTATTGCTCCACGCAGTGATACGCGTGGATCTCACCAACTTAAAAGTGAGTGAAAGAAGTCAGATACAAAAGATGGCCTGTAGGATTTCATTTATATAAAGTTGAAAAAAAAAAAAAAACAACCCAACCTACTCTATAGTGTTAGAAGTCAGACCGGCAGTTTCCATTGGAAGGGTGTCTGAGGTTCGGCAACCTTCTATTTGCTCCACATACTGGTTACGCCGGGGTGTTCACTTTGTGAAAATTCATCTAAGTGTATAATGTGACCTGTGCACCTTTCTGTATAAATGGTATACTTTAATAAAAAGTTTTTTAAAAGACCAAAATGTAGAAAGACAAACAGAAGGGATTTATTAGCCTGAACAGATGCTACTAGCTGGAAGCTTCAACGGACCCCAAAAGGTTTTAGACAAATTCCAAATGAGATGCCGTAACGGCTTCTAAGAGACTGGGAGTTCTAAGCATTGAAACAGGCATCTTTCTCCTCTGAATCGTCTCCAGGGATCTCCCGTGCCACACATGCAGTGGACTGAACACTCTGCAAGGCTAACATGTTACAGTCACTCGATCCTACACCCCTAACTAGGTGTTCCATAGAGAGAACCTTCTCTTCTCGTCTCTGCAAAGAAAGCCTGAACCTTACCAAGGGCAGAGGGAGGTTACCAGGGGATTGCATACAATTCTCTTAAAAGAAATTGTCATCTACTCCACCTCCCATCGGGCCCACCCCTGTGGCGCTCCCATCCACCCCCTGCTGAGCGTCATCAAAGACACCCTCCATCTACTTCCTGGACTTATCTTCAGGCTCCATTGGCCAGTTCTATGACCCGATGACGGAAGATATGCTCAACAAGCTGAGTGCCAACATCGCCCACTCACCATCTTAAAATGGACTTATCAGGCTGAAATCAGAAGCCATTTCAGTCTCCAGCAGGCTCTCATTATGGCTGTTGAGTCAGGAGCCCAGGCTCTCCCAGAGACCAGTGGTATTCCTGACAGGTGTTTCGCTTGGATGAAGGAGCCCTCTTCAGAGGAATAATTTACACTATCAAACGAGGCTGAAACATCCACCTGCAATCTCTCGGTCCCGTGTCTTTGGAAGCCCCAGAAGAAAAGACGCACCTAAAGCGCATGGGAAGTGCAGCTCATCCTTCCCGTAAGAGCAAGACCACCCCTGGGAGAGTCTGCTCCGGGAGGATTCCCCAGGAGGCTCTACAGTGTACTTGCTTCTTTACCTGGTGAACTGAGATGTAACCGTCAGCATAACGATAATAGCAAGAGCTATTCTATTTCAACAGCAGCCACCATCATCCTGGCACGAAGTATGTCCCGTCGGTCACCCCTACTCTCAAAACCTGCCAAAGGCTCCCACTGCCCTCAGAGGAAAATCCAAAGTTTTCCCGGACTCCCAGGCCCTTCCTGATCCGGCCCTCTCCTACCTCACTGACATCATCGCCCGCCATTCTCGCCCTCCTTGTTTTCTCCAGACACATTGGTCCCTTTGCTGCTCCGGAGAAACTCTCGGCATGCTACCACCTTAGGGCCCGCCCCACCTGGCCCTGTGCTTGGAACCCTCCCTCCGCCACATCCCAGTGACTAACACTCAGCGCCTCCAAATCTTGGCCTACATGTCACCACTTCAATGAGGCCGCCCCGACTACCTGTCCCCTCCCGGGGCTGCTCTCCTAAATCCCTTTGCACTGACCTACTTTCTTTAGTCCATATTGTTTTCACCTAACTTCCATGTGATTGTCTTGTTATTTCGTTTATTGTTTATTGTCTCTTTCTGTGCTAGAATATCAGTCCCACAATGTCAGGGATTTTGTTGTTGTTGTTCCGTTTTGTTCACCAATGTCCTGTGTACCTAAAGCTGAGTCTAGCACATAGTAGGTGCTCAACAAATAACGGTTGCATATTGAATGGCTAAAATTCGTTGGGCACTCATATGTGCTCTTCTTATGCTGAGAGCTTTACAGGCACACACATAATACTTAGTGATCCATGAGAAAGGTAGTTATCAACCGCATTTACACAGGAAGAAATTGAAGCAGAGAGAGGTGGATTAACCTGCCAAGGGTCACACAGCTCGTCAACAATGGAGCCAGGATTCAAACCCAAGCGGTCAGTCTTGGAACACTAGTTCCTAACCACACCAACTAAACTGAAACAAGCAATGCAAGAAGAGGATGTGTCCTCAGCAGGCAAGTTCTGCTTGTGGGAGACATCAGCTTGAGGCTCCTACATCCATTCTTCTCCTGGCAATCACTCCCCAGTTTCCTTCTAGGGAAACAGTCCCTCCTCCACTCTTAGTGGCATTCCTCCACTTGGTGATTGGCTCAGGGATGGTCATGTGACCTGATCAGAGCTGGGAATGCTGGGACAAGCCGGCTTCCCATCTGCGGGATGCAGAGGCTGGGAAGCCGGGAAGCGATGGCGCCCTCCTGTGGGTTTTTGGGGATGAGCCTGCTGGAGAAGAGCGCCGACACCAAGAAAGTGGAGTCACTAACTGGTGTGAGAGGCCCCGCACTTGCCCCCAGGTTCCTCCGAGGCCTCGAGGTGCTCTGCTTTCGCTCCAGCATCCTCTGTGGGCAATGCGTTCCTCTGTGGTTGCCGGATGCCCTGGAGAGCACAGCCCCTCCGTTCGGTTTTCTTCTTGCATTTCTTTTTTTCCTTCCTCTCTTCCATCTCTCCTTTCTTCCTCTCTCCTTCCTTCCTTTCTCTTTCCTTTCTTCTTTTTTGCTTCCTTCCTCTCTCCCTCCTCCTTTTCCTTTCTTCCTTCCTTTATCTCTTTCCTTTCTTCCTCCCTCCCGCCTCTTTCTTTTTCCTTCTTCTCCCTTCCTCTCTCCCTTCCTCCTTCTCTCCTTCTTTCTTTCTCTCTCTCTTTTCCTTCCTTCTTTAACATTAACTGAGTGATTACTATGTGCCAGACACTATGCTACATTAAAATACATTAGCCTATTTTATTTCTACAACTGTGTTAGTAGAAATGTTTAATATGCCCATCTATAGATGAAGACACAGGCTAGGAAATTTGCACAGGGTCACCCAGCCAGTAAGTGACAGAGTCAGGTTTCAGACCAAGGCAATCTGACTCCAGACTGTGCCCTCGCAGTCACTAGGCCCCACGGCCTCCCCATGGAGCACAGGGTCATGAGTTGGGCAGGCCAGAGCTGGGAGAAGAAGAAAGGGCGGCCGCGAGTCAGCCAAGTGCAAGTGCAGGTAGCAGCATAAGGGGCAGACTAGCAGAGGGATTAAGAACAAAGCTTTGGTTCCGGCCAATTCTGCCTCTTCCATGTACTAGCTGTGTGAACTGGGCACGTTAATTAACCTCTCTGAGCTCCTGAGTTCTCATCTATACAGTGAAGTTCACAGTACTTGTTTTGAAATGACGTTGCCTGGGTTCACTGAGAAAATGGATAGAAAGCGTTTCCCCAGTATTTGGTACCTAAGTGAAAGCTACTATGCTGATAACATTTTACACCATTACCATGAATATTCTTCTTCTTGTTAGTCACCCTTAGGGTCCTCAGTCCCCACAGGAGTCGTCCTGAAGACAGAGAGCACAGTGTTTTCTCTCTTGTCACTTTTGCCGATGACCCCCATTCTAACTTCACTCTCGGAACTGAAGACTACTTACATGCCACTGAAAAAAATCCATTTAAACTCCGTCAATTGAATTTTGTCAACCTTAGGAGGGAACAAGGTGCAGCCTGCAGGATGTGCCTCTGTTTAAAGAGATGTTCTGCGGAATACACACGTGCCCCAGTGAGGGGGTGAATCAGTCTGAGTCCTTCCCTGGGTGACGTCAAGCAGCCAGTTCTTTCAGAATTAGCAGTCTGGCTACTAACCCGCTCCTATTGTGCCACAGGGCGCAAACCTTCGCAAGCAGGGAGGGTATTGTACATATTGGAAACACGGCCCCGATCTCGGATTAAAAGAGCTGTGGAAAAGAACATTTTAATAAGTGTATTCTCCAAATGGAGGTACTTTTCTTGCAAAGTCTTTCTTTTCTATCCTGAGCAAAATAGAATGTTTTGGCTGGGCGTAAACAGCGAGCGTATTTTCTCCATGCGCATGTTTTCTGCGTGTCAGTTTAATTGCATGTTGCAGATCGTTTTTGTGACCCCTTGGGGATGTCAAAAGAATCTCGAAAGAAATGCCTCTCTCCGACTTGAGTGATCAGAAGTCATGATACCTGTTTTATATTTGGGGGTTTCCAGCTTCCTTCATTTCTTCCCCACTTCCCATAACTGTTCAGTTGTATTTACATTTACAAAAGAGCATTACAGTTATGCAGCAGCACTGGCCAGAAGATTATTTGAAGTTAAAACACTTTACCAGTTTCTGTTTTCTTCACAGCATTCCTTTCCACTTCTACTTTTTCTTTCTAAAAAAAATCCTGACTTCAGAAAACTCGATCCCTTCAGAACAGGCTGGCCCCAGCTATTCCTCCCTGTGTTCCCCGAGACAGAAGGAGGAGTGGAGGCAAGCGGGTCTAGAAGATTCCAGGGGGAGAGATGCCAAGAGAGGGCAAGGGCGAATGGGGCCTTCTCCGCAGGGGACATTCAATAACTCTCTCACCCTTTGTGCTGTAGGACAGGGGCTCATTTGCTCAATTCGGGGTGACAGCAGCCGGTTTTGTTACAACATAGCTGGAGTTTTAACTAAGTGTAGCTCCCGGAGGCCGAGAGCAGTGTTGGTTATCTTAGCCACGGGAGGGCATGGAAATCGGAGGCGTTTTGGCAAGGGCAGCATAAATCCACCGCTTGTGAGAGGCCGGCCCAGCCGGGGAGGAAGGAATGCACAGTCCCCTTTGACGGTGTGATTTCCTGCTTCGAGTTGGAGAGATTGTCTGGACTCGAAGCAGAAGCAAAA
This sequence comes from Equus quagga, assembly GCF_021613505.1. Taxonomy (NCBI): domain Eukaryota; kingdom Metazoa; phylum Chordata; class Mammalia; order Perissodactyla; family Equidae; genus Equus; species Equus quagga. The sequence goes on along the minus strand of NC_060279.1, from coordinate 51,132,589 downwards.
TCTGCATCAATTACTTGAAAGGAAACCAACCCTATTCCTGAAGGTTTGGCAGCGGAAATATTCATTGTTGAGAAAAGAGAAGGACAAAAAGACTAATGAACTCCCCTCTCTTTGGTATTTCAAAGGCCTCTTGTGTTGGTGGCTACCTTTTTTTTCCGACAGACTTCTTAGCAACTCTCATTAGCCCCTCCATAAATGCTGCGTTAAGGGCTTGTAACTTTGTCATTAAATCTTCACTCCAAGATGAATTAAGGTTGCAGCCAAGAAATGCCCTCCCCACCCCCAACGAGCTTCTTTACAATTACCAAAAAGGCAGGAAAATAGATTTGTGGGGGATTTTTAGTACTCGTTTACGCGCCTTCCTGTCAAATAGTGATTAATTCAGGGGCACTTAAGTTTTTCTAACTTTCATCCATAATGGGCACGTTGACATTTTTATTTGAATCTCTTTACGCCATCCGAAATAATCTCCTTCAGCAACAGAAACTGCTGGTTAATTGCCTCCGAGCAGCTGTTCCCTCTTCTCAGTCGACAGCCTCTTTCACGAGGGTTTTGAGCTCGTTGCCTGTGGAACACACGGCCGGCGACAGCAGCGTGTCAGGTGGATTGACTGAATGGCCCCCTTGTTCCTGACTGGCTGTGTCTACACTGGTATTGGGGCCAGACAAAGCCCTTCGCATCTAAATATAGCATTTTCTTTGGCCCTGGGCCCTCGCTGTCTTGTTTTTCCATTCTTCCACGCTCTAAAACAAATACAAGAGAGCTCCATCTTAACATAACTTATTTTTACCCAGATTTGCATAGTCCTTGGGTCAGACTGTGTCCTGGAAATAGAAGTTCATGCACAATTAATCTGATTTTCTGGTTAGTGGAAGGCTAACCAGAAAACTGCTTTGAAAATTCACTCCTATAACGAAGTCTTCGGAGAATGTGTTCAGGCGCTTTCCGAAAAGCAGAAGCTCAGAACCGAAAGAAAAATAGGCATCTGCGTGCACAGATCCCATGAGGCGGAAGGGAGGCAGCGTCAGTGGATCTCGCTGAGTTACCGTGACTTCCCATCTTCTGCGCGACCCATTCCAGCTTTGAGCGATTTTTGTTCTTGGGTGTTTCCTGCTTCAATCATTAGTGACATCCAGTGAGCCTCTCTGGGAAGAATTGGTTTTTGACGATGGGGAGCCAGCAGGCCTTCAGGACCCCACAGTGGCCATCGTCCTGTCTGTGAGGACAGCCTGGAGCCTGGGTGTGACCGGGTGGCTCTGTGGGAGCCAGGAGCCATCTGCAGCCATGATAGACTCTCTGCGCTTGCTTTCCTTTCATCCGCTCCTCTCCAGGGCTGGGCTGAGCACAACGGGTCCAGGTCTTTGGAATCCAGTTAAATGAGGTCCAGTTATGAGTTCTATGTTTTAGTGCACTAAAGGATACCCGGTACCGAGTGTTGGTATCACTTGAGGCAAAAAAAGGGCCGGCCCAGTGGCGAAGTGTTTAAGTTCGTGTGCTTGGCTTTGGCGGCCCGGGGTTCACAGGTTCAGATCCCAGGCACGGACCTACACCTGGCTCAGCAAGCCATGCTGTGGTGGCATCCCACATACAAAATAGGGGAAGATGGGCACAGATGTTAGCTCAGGGCCAGTCTTCCTCGCCAAAAAAAAAAAAAAAAAAAAAACCAGAAAGAAAGAAATGGAAAGAAAATGACATTTAAAATGATCTATCTACTCTTTTCTGATTATAAAAGTAACGTATGTTATAAAAAATTCAAAAAATATAGAAAAGTAAAAGATATAAAGTGAAAGTCCTCTAAAGTCCTGCAGAAATAAATATTTTGCAATTTAAAAAAGCACTTGGCTCAGGCCGTTGTGGATGGGGTGTGACCCTGACTCTGGCTGCGATTACAGGTCAGTGTGGACAGTTGAGGCTGTCAACCCTCCCACCTGCTTTCTCTGTCTTCCAGGCATCAGCAGAAGCTCCAGCCAGCCATGCGGCTCCTCTGGAAGGCCCCGTAGAGTGACTGTTATTCAGGGACACGTAAGGATCATGATGGCCATCCCCTCCTCTGGGACCTGGAGTTATATCTTTGGATCAAGTGGGACATCAGAAACCTGCTCGTTGGTGCTGTCTTTATTTAGCCCAAGGTGAAAGGTTACACAGCACACATAGGGTCAGTCATCTTCTCTCTTCTCTGCTCAGCCTCAATGTGCCCTTGAATCTTTCTCATGAATGGGCTCCGTGAACCCGCCAGGCGACTGGAGTGGGCTCTAGACAGGTGCCCATTGTCCATGCGTTTTGTTTGTTTGGTTTTTGGTTTTGAGGAAGATTAGCCCTGAGCTAACATCTGCCACCAATCCTCTTCTTTTTTCTGAGGAAGATTGGCCCTGAGCTGACATCCAGGCCCATATTCCTTTACTTTATATGTGGGATGCCTACCACAGCATGGCTTGTCAAGTGGTGCCATGTCCCCACCCAGTATCTGAACCGGCGAACCCCGGGCTGTTGAAGCAGAATGTGTGCACTTAACCGCTGCACCACCGGGCTGGCCCCTGTCCTTACTTTTTTGCTCTAGCCCTGGGAATGTTGCAACTGCATTTGCTCTCATGTTAACCTTGAACTAATGTTCTCATTGCCTCCTTTTGAAGGGTCCTGAGTGTAAAGTTTGTATTAAAATGAAGTATCTGGAAAATTTCTCTCCCCTCTGAAGAACCATATGCTTGAGTTAAGTGGGGCTTTGTCATTGGTCATCATTCCCCTTTCACTCTTGCTGCCAGGAGGCTCGGAGGCAGATCTCAAAGTTCAATGGTAGCAAACATAACGAGCCTTATGAATGCTTTATTTGCAACCTCGTTTATTCTTGTCCAGAGTTTTTGTTTCTATTATGTATGGTTTTGGTTGTGAACCAAAAGAGTCAAAGGTATAAATAAACAAACTGAAAAATCATGCAGCCAATCTAGTGTCTTATGAACAGAGGCCTCAGTCTGAGAGCTCTTTCTGTTTTCCTTCAAGCTTGAAAAGTTACATCCACGCCTTTGCATTCTATCTAAAAAGAAAGATTAGCTTCCAGAACAATGTAATTGGAGCTGGAAAGGAGAAATAAAACTGGGTTAATGGCCTGGATAGAGGAGCTCTTTATTTTTGGCCTTTTGAGAATGTTGTTGTGGCCCATTTCACAGATAAGCAAGGGCAGACAGGAAGGAAGACGGCTTCTCGGGCCACCAGAGTGGGTCTGAGTGGCAGGTCCCTTCTACTCTTGTGTCACCTTTTCCGTTTCAGAAGTGCTTCTGCGCTCCTGGTCATCCCAAAGGCTGCTGGTGAGCACACTTCATTTCTCCTTTGTTTAGCAATCAGAACCGCTAGGACTTTCGAAAAGCATGAAATCTCTAAAGGATGGAAAGTAAGGTCCTTGACTTCCAACCCCCTAATATGGAGAAACAATCTGAATACACAAAATTAGAAAAACATACACAGAATGGTTGTTTAAAATTCACAGCTGTCAACATCAAGTATTTTGTGTGAGAGAAAGAATGTAGGAAACATCGGGTTAACAAAATAGCTGCAGATGGATGGGTTCGCAGCCCGGACTGGGCTGGCATTGTCCCCGCTGTCGGCAGAGGCTCATTTGCATCTCAGGACAAAGGGTCCCTGTTGGAGATCCTTTCTCTCCATCCTCCTCCTCAAAAAGGCGCCTCGCCATCCGCCTTCCGCGGGGAAGATCGTCTGCCTCCATCCTCCCGTCAGAAACCTACAGGAATGAACACAAATCTGCTATTTTAACACAACCTGGGCACAAAGTGGTGTTTCCACTCCGAATAAAGCTGAGGGAAGCCGAAGAATGCGGCCTTTTATTTGCAGGAGATGCTCAAAGAAGCGGGATTGAACTGGAGGCCGGCGGAGACGGATGAAGTTGTTCGAGAACTTGCAGCCCGCGGTCTGGGAGCGCCACTCTAAGTTTCTGACTGTCAGCTTGAAGCACTTTGCATCAGAATGCATAATTGCATCTGTTAATGACATTTTGAGCCTAGTTCTCCAACAGAGAAGAAATTCACTTCCCTCCCCACTTTTCATACTGCCTGAGAGAGAAGACATTTTTTTTTCAATCTAATAAACATGATTGACAACAGAAAATGTAGATTTACTTTCTTTCTGTTATGACTGTATCTGAGCTCAGAATGCACACATGTATTTTGCTGGTGATTGTGGGGCAGCCCATTAGCAATCACATCCATTCCACAAATTCTAAAGGCCCTGTCTTGTGCCTCTTGTAAGAAGTAGCTGGAAAGTGGCACAGAGAAACGTTTAAAAATACACTGAGACTAAGGACGTTTTAAGCACCGTGTCTAAAATGAAATGCCAGGGTGGAAATGGCATCTCAGGGGGAAGGGCCGGCCTCTGAGGCCTGCACAGCCTCTGAGAGCAGTGTTCTGAGCTCTGGGGCTCCAGTCACTGGGCCACATTTTGAGGAGATGGAGCTCAAAACGCCTCAGTGTTTACCACTGCCTTTGAACCAGGAACCCTCTGAGCTTCCAATTTGGTGTGGCCCTGCTGGACAGCCACTTCACCCTCTGCCCAAGGTCACAAAGATCGTTAGTGACAGAAGTTGGACCGGCACCCTGACCTGCCTGGGATTGTGAGAAGGAGCCTAGGGTAGCTGTCCCCTCGCCTCTCTCTCCCTCCCTCCCCTTCCCCTCCCTCTTCTCCCCCACGTGACCCCCAGAAGAAAGGATGAGCCCACCTTTCCTGTATGCGTGAGGGACTAACACAGGAAAGATGACTTTAGCTGAGGCCAAGAAACCCTGAGGACGCTGTGATTTCTGAGGCCATGGCATGAGGCGCCATGAGTCTGGGGGTGGTGACTGTCCAGCCCTGCTCCAGAGAGTGGCCCCATGATGTCACTGAGGGCCTTGACACCAGGTCTCTAAATCAGGGGCTCCTTCAGGGGCTCCCCAATGCCACTGTTTCTAATGGCCTTAATCCCATGCTGAGGGGCAAGTTAATTTTTCTTGTTTAGCCACTGAAAAAACCCTTGTGTTTGAGTAGAAGAATTGAAAAAGGTAAATCTCCCAGAGCATACCTCATCTCCCCTTGGTCTGGCCTCCCGCCCTGGCTTGCAGAGCTAAGCCTGAGGGACGGGTTCTGGGGAGACGAGTGTGCGAATTCCCTGGGTTTGGGAGAGCATGCTCAGGTGGGGTGTCCTGTGGCATCTTCGGAGCGCGAAGTCTGCGCTGCTTCTGACAGCTGGTGTAGACACCTGCGTGCGGAGCAGCAGCAGACTGGGCTCACCGGGCGCAGCCTTGGTGCCATGTGATCATATATCTGCATCCAAATGGGAGGTCAGATGAGATCATCGGGGTGAAAGAGCTTTGTAAACTCGGAGGCACCGGACAAATGTCAGTCTGTGTTCATTATTAGCCAGCAGCACAGGCCCTCTCCCGCCGAGGAGACTATTACAACTGTTTGTCCCATTTTTTTTTAAATTGTTAATATTTATTGAGAGCCTACCACTGACCAGGCACTTTGAAAACATGAATCAGATCATGTCACTCCCCTACTCGAAACACTCCTGGCTCCTCATCACACTGAGCATGGCGTTCAAAGCCTTTCGTGGCCCGCAAGGGCGCCCATGGCCTGGCCCCAGAGCCTCTCAGTCTTCATCTCCCTCCATCGCCCTTCGTCCCCTCCGCCCCAGCCGTGGGGCCCTCCTTGCTGCTCCTCAAACACATCAACCTCATTTTCATCTCAAGGCCTTTGTGTGTGCTGTTGAATCTGCCCGGAAAACCCTCTCTTTCATCTACTCAGGTCTCCATTCAAATGTCACTTCCTCAAAGCGGTTGTCCTTGATCACACTCTCTGTAAAGCTCTCCCCATACCTGATTCTCTTTGTCCCCTTACCTTGCTTAAGGCTCTTCAGAGCCCTGGTCATAAACTGAAACTGTTAAAGGTGTGTGTGTGTGTGTGTG